>NW_009922567.1:29165-58198 GCF_000696875.1 Nestor notabilis
TTCCGAGTTGCCGGCTGGGCTTGAACCACGACAGTGTTCCTGACAGAGCAACAATTTTAAATAAAGGAGGATAAAGTTTAAGCAGGATTCATTTTCAGCATCAGTACATCATCAGCATGGAACGGACCCAGTTTCTCTTGTCTCTGAATACAATCACAGATTTACAAATTGTCATGTTTTCACAGTGTAGTAGGTCAATCCAACCCACAGCAGCTTACTACAAGTGCTCTCATTGCTAATGCCTGGTAGAGTACATTAGCGTAGTCAACAGGGCAAGCTAATCTTTTCTTCTATAACTGAAGTGACAAGAGTTATGAGGCTGAATGGTCTCTTGCTTCAGAATCAGTCTCTTATTTCAGATCAGTAATCCCCAGCAATTTCATCACTTGTAATTATGTGAACTTAGTTTAAGAACTACTGCTTCTGTCTTTCTGTCTGTCAGAATTTAGGAAGAGAACACAGAATCAGATCTACTCAAAAGACCATTATTCACAGCCAGAAACCTTTGTCATCTCTTCAGCTGATGCCAGACAGCAGAAATCCATTAAACCAATGGGATATTTATAAAAGGGGAATTTAGGAGCATTATTTTTAAAGGCAGTTCACATTTAGAAGAAGCTGAGGGACACTAGGCTTTTAGAAATTGAAAATTACAGGTAAGTATCTCATGGCTGCTTCTAGCTAACCTTATATTTGCTTAAAATAATAAGAAGCATATTTAGAAGGAAGACCAAAGAATGACTTTGGGGAAGATGAAGAAATGTCATGGAGGAAACAAAAAGCTTGTATAGATAGTTAAACAGCTGGACTTCAACACGTTTTACTTCATACACTATCTAAATAATGCTACAATATCAAAGTATGAAATTAGAATTGGACCTTGCAGGTCACTGAACATTTCAAATTCTCCCATTGCCATTTCAGCACAAAGTGCTAAAAATCTTTGTACTGAACCACTGTAGGAATTCCCAGTGCTTGTTGATACTGAAAATATTTCTGTGTGGTGATTTAATAAACCACTGACAGCACATTAAACCAAACAAAATGTAGGATGTTTTATTCAGTACACCTGAAAAGATTAATTTTTTTAACAATTCCTTCATCGTTTGCCTAGAACTCTTTATTTCTTTATTTATGAATGATCATTCTTCTGCTTCTACATATGTATTAGACAAATCAAAAATAGGTGAAATAAACAACATACAGGGAGATCCTTTAGACATTATTTAGAGAATCCAGGCAAGTCACACAAAGAAAAGAAGAAACTATTACAGGAGTACCACACACAGGCAGATGAAAATGAGCTGTGGAAACAGCAATACTCCTTATGCACTTGGCAGTTCATCAGATCCATTGTTTTGGAAAACACCCTATTTGTTCCACTAGGGGCTTTTCTGTTGCTGGATACATAAAATTAAAATGTTTCTAAAAGGGTCTAGATTTTTGTCACTTGTATAGTAAGGGTGGAAAAAACAGGTTGGCTGCCTTTTTGTATAGTCGTGCTTTATCTCTGAACCAAGCTTCACATTTTGCCATCAGCTATATTATTGCTCTTGTCTCCCACAGCTCAGCTGGGGTCCCATCTTCAAGCCAACCTTTCCTTTATGACATACATCTCTAGTGCAACGTGTCATTGATTTCTTATTTCCCTTTACACTAACCAACTTTTAGATTTTTGACCCGTTTAGCTTTCTTTTTTTTTCTTTTGAACCAGGAGAGTATGAAGACACCATGTGGATTCTCAGTAATTAGAATTTTATCTCTTCATCCAACCCAAGCAGAACCACCACAAGATGTACCATACTCATATGGAGCAGTAATATTTACTGATAAGAACAGACCCATTGACTTTCTGGTGAAGTTGAAGGACCATTAACATGGAAAGACTACAAGGTTAGAATTTGACTTGAAGTCAGAACTTCAGTTTTAACAGTTATAACAAAACCTCCACTTTTGTGGGGAGAAATAACACAAATCTGTTCAATAATACAATGTCCATGGCATATCTTATTTTCACTTTATTTTTGCAGATTGAAAGAAAGGAATAAGGCCCAAATCAAATGAATTACTCCAATTTCTTTCATTTTTTCCTGCTTAATGATATTCCACATCTAGGTGACTCACCATAACCTTTGTTTGAGAATTAGTTAGCCTTCATTTCTTCTTTGTTCATTAGGAATCAGTAGTTGTTCACCAAAGAATCAAGGAAAAAAAGCCATAATATATTCTGTAATGTTCACATGTCAGATAGGCCCTTACAAGGACTAATGATTTTGAAGTAAAATTAGGAGGGGAGCTGGATGGACTCTCCCAAGACTTTTGTATGTACGGTGTAGCATAATACAAAGATGAAAGCATTCAAATTTGAAATGAAGCACAGCAGGTAGAGATGCAGCATGAATTTCAAATATGTATTCCTTGTGCTGGTGTGCTAATTAAAGCTCTTTTTTTTTTTTTTTTCCCAAAGTATATTGGGGTTATTATAGGATCCAATTTAACCTGAAAATATATCTAACGATATATAACTATATATCTAATGAGTTGGGAAGAGAGATCATATAAGCAATGGCTATATTGTCCAGGAAGTTTCATGACAGCACACTTAAATTTAGCTTCAGAAGTAGCCTGAGGATGGTGGTGTTTAGAAGAAGGCGCTTGGGAATATCAGAGGTGACACATTTCTGTCTAACAATCTGAGTTATGGGCATTGAGACAATTCCAGTGTCTCCGTGATTCTGTTTACATCACAGATTTTGCACTGACATCACTAAAAATGCTCATATAAGTTCTCATGATGTAAAAAGAGCACAGCAATAAGGAATACAGCACTGATAGACTGTGGCTAGATACATAACTACAGAAGAAAAGGATTAAGGAAACACAAACTGGATCTGGGTTAGTCTCAAACAGGCTGAGAAATAACTTGCTCTGGGATGCTTCTGTAGAAGACGGTTGTGCAGCAAAAGTTGAACTACAATAAAAAGTAGAATTTAAGCACAATCTCTTACCTTACTCAGCAGAAAGTAATGTAATATTACAGTTAGCCAGCTATAATTGTTAGATTGTATGATAAAGGCTCACTTAGAACCCCACAAAAGAGCATAGAGGCAAGTGGGTAAGCTTAAGTAATGCCTTGCCCTGGCTTCTCCCAGGACCATCACAGAAGCCACCAGGCCATCAAAGGTCCGACTCCACAAGAAAAGAGGACAGTGGCAGGTGAGAACTCTAAGGTCTCAGATGAAGTGACATTGTCCAGGCCCTTCCCAGGGCTGTTCCAGGACAGTCTCTGTCCCACTGTCTAGGCATGAAACCCAGCACAATGGGTCAACATCAGAGCACATTTTGGATTGAGGAAGTCCACTGCCTGGGGGCATGGGATGTGACATGAGGTGCAGGAGAAGAACACTCAGGGATTACATAACACTTATAGGATGTTTAGGGGAGGAATTAAAGGTGGAGAAAGAGAGGGATCAAGGTGGTTTGGGGAGAAACATGTATGAGAAAATCAAGGGGAGAGGAGGGGTAGCTGTATGTAAGCAGTTTGCTGGTTTGTACACTTGTTTGCCCATGTCCTGCAGCTGATCAGCACAGTCTTACTCTTCCTTCCTATTCTTTTCCTGGATGAGGGATTCTCATGTGCCTGTGTGTGTCTGGGGTTGCATGTGCAGCCAAACCATGGATTGAAGGTTGGTGTGTCTGTGGTTCCAGCAGCTGCAGAGACCTCAGTGAGTGTAGTTGGGACCTACAAGGATGTCAGAGAGGAACTCTTCGTCATGGACTGTAGTGATACGACAAGGCGTGATGGGTTTAAACTTAAACAGGGGAAGTTCAGGTTAAATATAAGGAAGAAATGTTCTTTACAGTGAGGGTGGTGAGGCACTGGAATGGGTTGCCCAGAGAAGTGGCAAATGCTCCATCCCTGGCAGTGTTCAAAGCCAGGTTGGACAGAGCCTTGGGCGACACAGTTTAGTGCGAGGTGTCCCTGTTCATGGCAGGGGCTTGGAACTAGATGATCTTAAGGTCTTTTCAGACCCTAATTATTCTATGATTCTGTGATTCTATGATTCTGTGGATGTTGATGCCAGCAACGGGAGTGGTACACTGGGTCACAGGGGGCCATGTGTCCGTAATGCCAGCCACTGGAGCAAGTGTGGGTGTGTAAATGAGTGTGTGATCACCAGCAAAGATCAAGCCAGTAGCAGGTGAGGTCTGGGACCCAGGGGGTGAGTGGGTCTCTGTTAGTGAGACCACAGGGCAGAGGGTGCTATTGTGGACCAAGGGAGACCCAGACATCTCTGCATGTGTTGAGGGCATTTATGCCAGCAGCAGAAACAGGGCTGTGGCCTCGGTGATTTGTATGTCCAGCTGCCAGCAACTGGGTAGACTGGGCTCCAGGGGCAGCTACTGGGCAGACTGGGCATATGAGTCCAGCTGTGGGGACATCCACATTATGTGTATGCTCATATGCATGTTCCATCCTGTTCAGCAGAGAGGGGAGCAGGATGAAGTCACTGCTGCTTGTGCTGTCTATGTATGAGTGCTCTGTGTGTTTCTCTCTGGCCTGACTTGGGCAGCCCATTGTATGTATACATGTATATATATAGTAGATGTGTTTGTGTGTGTGCCTGGTGTGCCTTAGGGAATACATGCTCAGCCTCGCTATTGGCTGGACCTGGGGGTATGGAGCTGTGGCAGCTTTATCTCTCCTGAGCTCCCAGATTTGGATCTATTCACCTGACAACAATGTACTGAGCAACTACTTGTTTCCCTTTTACCTAGGGAAGGGAGCGCAGGTATGGAAATGACTAAATATCACTTGAACAAATATAAGAAAGAAGAAAGACAGTAATGAAAAATAAAAAAAAGGTCTTGTCTATTTATAAAACATAGTAACACTGACATGGCTTCCTAGAAATTCTGTATTGATGGGTTTTATAACAGATTTTTATGCTGCAATAATCCTTCTCCGCTCCTCTGGCTGGCTGGGTCATAGTGAGGTGATAACTATAATCTTTCATTTCAGGTGGTTTTAACTGTTTAAAGAAGTTCTATTAGAGATTTTGCTCTCCAGTTTCTGGTGGTGTTTTTACCACAGTGTCCAGAAACAGCTCTTCCTCTTTTCATCTTTTTTCCTTTTAAAATTATGTTTGCTAGGCCTTTTGTTTTAGTCACATTGCCAAACCTTTCCAACTTCTTTCATTGCACTGCTGGTAGTAGAGGCTCATGGGATCCAATTACTGCAGATCTGGATTCTCTGTAATAGAGCTGTTAATTCTGTGCACTGTATATGGTATCCATTGAATTCTGCAGAGACGTCTGAATTCAAAGGCTTGAGTTCTTCATTCTGTTGCTGCTGTTTGAGTTTCACCTGTTACACACTGTTCATGCTCTCTAGAACACAATATTTCTAAGAAGTTTCCTTTTTTTTTTTTTCCTTTTGGCTCTACTAAGGCTGTTCTTGTCTTTCCAGGTTGTATTTTGGACCTTGTGAGCACTGCTAGCATGAGGGCAATTCTTTGGATTTCTGTTTCAGGTTTCCTCTTTCATGGTAGTAGTACTGAGATACTTGAATAAGTCCTCTCATTCAACTTTCTTGCTTTTGATGTCTATTTCTTGTTCAGTGTCAGTAATCTTCACTGTCGTTACACTGCTCTTTTTTTTGTTCTGATCTCCATACCATCATTGCAGTGCTGCCCAGCTTTGCCATTGTATTTGCACATGCTGTTCCCATTCCTCCTGTAAAATCTACATCATCTTCAAAGGATAGATTACCTATATTACTACCTCTGATAACAGTCCTTCAAAGTTTTCAGAGTCCTTTGACAAAACATGTTCAAGGAAACAATTGAATGGATGTGGCAATGGGAGACATCACTGTCTTACATCAGCTGTTATATGGAACTACTTTCTCAGTGTGTTGCCTTCAAGGACTTTACTTCCTGCACTGTAAAGGATTTCAAGGGTTGTCATTATTCTTTTGCTAATGTTGAGTGTCTTCATCACAGTTCATAGTATTCCTTGCCATACATGATCAAATGCTTTATTGAAGCCTGTGAAGTTGCAGTGTAGTTCCATTTCATATTCTCAGTATTTTCTGTTCAATTTCTCAAGTGGAAAGTCTGTATTTGGTGTCATTCTAAAACTTTCTTCTTCCTCCTCAGGTGATGTCTTTGGCAGATCAGGTAGACATATGATCACTCTGTCAAGGTCCCTTTTCTAATGCCCTGGCAGTTGGTATGTGTGAATTATAATAATGTATGCTTGTGAATTATAATAATGCCAGTATTTCCCTTGCTTTTTTGCAAATGTTTAGCTTTTCCTGCTGGAGATTTTCCAGATCTGTAATTTTCTGCTCCTCATTTGAAGACTCTAAGGATGAACAAATCCTCTTTGACTCTTGTTCAGTTATTAATGTGTAGATACCAAGTCAACATTCAATTCATAGCTACACAAATCCTCACAGCAGTCCCACAGCCTGTCTGCAACTGTTTTTGCCTCTTTTTTTGAAGACATTTCATTTTTGTCATGAAACATATACACATTTCCTTATTATCAAGATGATAGTAAAATTTTTCCTCATCCTCCTCCCTATATTCTGTTGCCTGTGTTTCTGTATGATCTTTTGTATGATTGGTACTGGACTGTTTTATCCTTCTCCTGAGGAGTTTTCTTGTAGTATTCATATTGCAAGAAGTTTTTTAACCAGCCATCCTATCACTGCTAAATTTACCGTGTTGCATGAATTGTTCACATTCAATTTCCTAAGATGGCTGCTTATTTTTTTGGTAGAATTTAAGGAATTAATTTTTTTCTCCAATAACTTACTTGGCATTTTCATCACCTGTGAGAAATGAAGATATCCTCCAGGCCTCTGTCAATGGACCTGCTAATCACAGTGATTGCCATGGCATCCTAACTGGTGGTTTATCCTGGCCATCTCTTGCTCTTCAAGTGTAGATGCAATAACCCTTTTGTCATAAATAAATGACTGTCTAAAAACCAAGTCTTCAGATTAGTGTTATTCAGTCAGTAGTACAAGTCCCTTTGTTAGTAATGGAAAATAAGGTATTGCCCCTGCAGCCCTTCAGCAACAAGGTTCCATAGTTTATTTTCTTACTTTGGACAAGGATTGCAAGTTACCTTACCCACACCTCCAGCTTCCAACTGGAGACCAGTAACAAATGGTGTCCTTCATGGGTTGTCACTGGGTCTGATCTGGTTCAACATCTTTGTCAGCGACATGGACAGTGGGATTAAGGTGCCCTCAGCAAGTTTGCTGACGACACTAAGGTATGTTGTTCAGCTGACACATTGAATGGAAAAGATACCATCCAGAGGGACCTTGACATGCTTGAGAGGTGGCCAATGCCAACCTCAGCAAGGTCCTACACCTGGAGCAGGGCAATCCCAGGCACAGCAACAGGTTGGATGGAGAAGTGATTCAGAACAGCCCTGCAGAAAAGGACTTCGGGGTGTTGGTCAATGAGAAATCAAACATGACCCAGCTTCAGTGTGTGCTCGCAGCCCAGAAACCAACCATGTCCTTGGCTGCATCAAAAGAAGCGCGGCCAGCAGTTCGAGGGAGGTGATCCTGCCCCTCCATTCCGCTCAGGTGACACTCCACCTGGGGTACTGCATCCAGCTCTGGAGTACTCAGCACAGGAAATACATAGACCTGTTAGAGCAGGTCAAAAGGAGAGCCACAAAAATGATCAGAGGGATGGAACACCTCTCCTATGAGGACAGGCTGAGAGAGTTGAGGTTTTTCAGCCTGGAGAAGAGAAGGGTCAAGGAACACCTTATTAGAGCCTTTCAGTACTTAATGAGGGTTTATGAGAATGATGGGGACAAACATTTTAGCAAGACCTGTAGTGATGGGAAAAGGGGTAATGGCTTTAAACTAAAAGAGGGTAGATACAGACCAGATGTAATGAAGAAAATTTTTACAATGTAGGTGGTGAAACACCGGAACAGGTCACCCAGAGAGGTGGTAGATGCTCCATCTTAGAAACATTCAAGGTCAGGTTGGATTGGGGCTCTAAGAAACTTGATCTTGTTAAAGATGTCCCTGCTTATTGCAGGATATTGGGCTAGACAACTTTTAAAGGTCCCTTCCAACACAAACTATTCTATGATTCTTTGATTCTACACTACTAACGGGACTTCAGGAGGATGGTTCTGCTCCAGTTGGACCTTTCTGCCATTTCTTCTTATTTCTTCCAGAGCAATCAACAGTTTTGTTGAATGTACCTGTGAATTATTTTTGCTATGCTTGAGCAAAATTTTTGTCCTAGTGTGTCTAAACCAAACTAGGCTGTTTTGAATTTCTTTAAGAGCAAAGTACAGATTAAGAGTGCTAAGGGAAATTATTCATTTCAAGTGACAGAAACAACTTAGAATATTCTTAGAATTTGTAACGAAAAATGAAAGCACAGCAAGTCAGAAGAGGAAACTAAAACTCTCTTTAAATTCTCCCTGCAGAAGACTTTCTCTTTTCTCCACTGAGTATATAAGAAGCCTAGAAGATTAGCCTACTGTCTCAGGCACTTAAGCTAGTTGCCTAAAAGTTAAGTGGTGTGGAGGCTGTTCTTCCCCCATTCCCACAACATCTATAATTAATCAACTGAAAATCAGTTCATGAGCAATTCACAGTAGGAAGAGATCAATTCACAGGGGAAGGTATCTGCAATCAGTAATCTAGGCTGCTTTAGCTAAATTTGTAGAATAAATTCTACACAATGAATTATTCTACATGCTTTTCAACTAGTCTAACTTCCTTTAAGCTTTGATATCATTTGCAGGCATCAATACTTCTAGTTAGCTGAACAACTTTCTACAGTCTCTGCTAAACTCTTAAATCCACATGGTTTGAACAGTTCCATCGTCTCTAATAATATTTGTCTATTCAAAAGATAGTGAAAACTGCTGCTATTTCTGTACTATTTTATGTTAGCTCCAATTCACCAGTGTGACATGAACACTCCAAATGTAATACCACCTACAGATTTAGAAAAAAAAACCAAGTACTGCACTATAATAAAAAGCGAATAGAACCAGAATACCTTGGGAGAAAACCAGGGAGTATTGTATTTCATTATATTCCTATACTTTTAGAGGTCTGAGTGTTCCTGCAGCAGTCATCATTAATCTCAATACCATTTGGTGCAAAACCTCTAAATATTGTATAATCTTGCAAAATTTTAAAAAGTTCAGTTAGCAGCAGTGCTCTCTCGCATATGCCCTCTATGGAAAAATCATTAAGATATATAAAAAGTCAGTTCAGTTCTTGGCAGAAACTCTTTTTAGTATTACTTTTATGACTTTGTATCTTATAATAATAAAGCAATGTCAGGATTGGTCTTAACGATTCCTGATTTTTTTTTGTTTGGTTGGTTTAATTTTCAGAAATATCAAGTTATATCAAGTAATATTTTGAAAATTTTGTGTTTACCTCATAGGCACATTTAAAGGAAGTCTTGATACAGAATAGGCTCTTATAATATTCCAACTGCCATATTTCTACTGATAAATTATTTAGACGTCCAACTCATGATGCTAAGACATTTCATTCCAACTATCTTAATTATTTCTCAAAAACAGAGTCCAAATCTCTCAAACACATGCCCTCTTTCTCTTAGAAATCTAAGGGATCTTTTTGGTTCATGACCTAAGAATATGAGCCAAAATTTACTGAAAAGAAGAGAAACAACTGCATTAACTCTGGCAAGCTTTGGGTCATGCCTACAGCAATTTGAAATGAACATGTTATAGAAATAATTCTAAAAGGTTTTTGAAGTCCTGTCTGACCCTTAAATCCCTTCTTTAATGCAGCTTATCAATTTCTAAAGTGGTAACCTTTCAAAGCAATTCATAGGAAAGGCACACAAACCCCCCTTTATTTATGATCAAACTGTATGTGATTATTTTTCATGCATAACTTTTAAAATTCATCCCAAAGTGTCTTGATTGTATTGCATCTTCAAAGAGCATAGAAACAGAATTGAACTCAGAAAGCTATTTGAAACTGAGGCTTTTGTAATAAAAAACGTAAAAATCCCTCCTGGGTTATGTATTATACAGCAGAAAACTTAGGAAAATATTCAAAGAGTTTCGTACTTATCTTCATAATCTTTGTCCAACAATGTAGTTGTACTCAAATTTTTTCAGAAAGCACTTCTGAAAAATTTAACGCATTTAATAGAATAAGTCACAAATCCATTTGAAAAAGATTCCTAGTGACAAAATAAAAAAGAAAAGCCTTGTAATTTTAATGGTATGATAACGAACTGTAGGTTAGTTTGTCTAATTACCATGCTTCCAACTGTATGTGAAAACCAGGTTTTCAGTGTGAGTAATATGTGTAGTATGTGCTTTCAAGTACACTTTCAAGTACTTTGTTTGAATGACTGTAAAGGTCAGGTCCTATATATCATCCATATGCTGCTCAGAACACAAATAATTCAGGAATGTTAGAAGCTGTTGCAGTTTAAACTGCAGGATCTAAAAGTATATTAATTTTGTAGACTGTAATTAATGCTCGTGAAAGTAGTTTTGCTTACTTTTCTTGCCATTTTTCTCTGGCACTGGTCTAGGTAACAAACATAGATGTCAAGACGTCTTACGTGTAACAGTGGTCAATTTTCTAGTTCATGCTAAGAAAATAGGTCTCTTCTTTCACCAACAGTGAGAAATAGGAGTTGGAAGAAATTTTCAGGTAATAGGATTCTTCTCAGCCTACTGTAAAGAAAGTTTAAAGTTCATATTATCTTGAAGAATGGGGTTTCTTCAGAATTCTAAACCATTCAGATTTGGTTACAGTTCAAAATCCAGTAACTTTACATCAAAGTAGTACAAATCCACATGTATTTTTGGAGAGTGTAATAGAATTAAAGCCTATGTTGTTAACTATTACGAGCCCAAATAGAGAAACCACATTCTTTTACCTTTCTCTCCTATTTTTAAGATCTTTACTGAAGAAATAGAAGATTCAGTCACCAGGAGGAATTTTCATAGAAAAAGGCATTTAAAATGTATGAGAGGGAGCAGAGTGTTTTGCCTTTTCATCAGTTAGATCTGGATTACAGTTTCATGCTCTGAAAGGACAAGGCAGTGAAGTGCATTATACAAAAAGAATACACACTTCACCTTGTCTCTAATGATTTACTTTTATCACATTCTTCTCTAGGTGTTCTGTAGAGAATTGCATCTGACAGATATGAAAAAACATTCAACAGCAAGTATTTGCTAGGATACCTCTACTGGTCAATAGAAGACAATATGCATATATGAATGGTTTTGATTGAAAGCATAAGAGGAACAGCAAATATGTACATTAAAAAAATATTTTTATTTGTTACCCTTATGTTACCATGAGCTTTAGCTATAAATATAATGAAATTGCTTGAAAAAATAGTAAATTTTTTTCTGTTTAATCTTTTGTTATTTTTTTGTAAACTCCTAGACATAAAAGTCTGATTGCAACATGGACATCACTGATGAATGAGACCAGCATATGACAGAAAACACTGAGCTCGTGTAAAACAACTTCAACCTACCTAGGATTTTCTTTTAAAGAAAGGCAAGGAAAGAAGGGCAATCACTGTTACTTAGTTGACAAGTGACAGTGAACTGTTACAGTAACTTCACCTAAAGGTGAAGATAAAGATGGAGATGCAAAAAACTGTAAGAGCAAGTGACTGATAGAACCTGGGTTTGTGTGCTTTCCCAGTGGAGCTCATGGAAGAGAAAAAATTAAGACTGGAAATGGACTTGGGAAAGAAAACAAAGTTCAGACAGGAATATCAAGATAAGTGGAAGAGAGAAGGCAGCATAAAAAAACTGATGACCTACATTTACTGAACAACAGAAGCTGAATGGCAGATCAATAAACCAAAAAATGGATGACTATGAGAACATGGCAGGAGGATTAACTAGCTACCTTAGGAACAGCTATGCTGCACTGGGCAGCAATGAGAAGAAACATGCTGAAAGAGAAGATAGAATGACAGAAGAGAAGCTGCTAGTCCCATAAGAGAAGAGATAATGGAGATAGCTATGAGAAATTGCCCAAGTATAAACAAAGACATTACATAGAAGAGAAAGCAGGATAGTGAATAGACAGGAGAAATAACTCAGAATTGAGCTTTAAGATGAGAGACAGGTTTTTATGACTGGGTAGTCCTTGGTAAGGACTAACAAGCCTGCCACTACTACAGATCCAGAGGAAAGTCAGTATCGAGTCTTCCAGGAGAAAGCACAGACACTGTAAAGCTAGGGATGAAAACGCTTTTCAAGGAAACTGGGGGAAAAATATACAGGCATTGATTATTTTTCATGTCAGGACATGCCCCAATTTTCAAATGGAGCAGATCAAGAGAGTTAATCCAGGTTGGAGTAGCTAATGAGAGACACAACTGCTTCAGGTGGTTTCCAGCAGAATTGTTCTAACTGCTGGAGGAAGACTCTAGAGACTGCCATCCTCCTCTAGTACTGCTTCTCAGAAGTAGATTATAACAAACTCATCAGGTATTTAAAATGAAATGTATTACTAGGTGCAAAAGTTTTTTTGTAATATATAAGTAGATGCTATAGTGTATAGTATACACTATAAATACATATTTTAGTGGGATAAAATATTGGTGCCATAAAGTATTCTATTGGACTTTATTAATAGTAATGGTAAAGAACAGAACTAGACTAAGAACAGCAAAATAGATAAAGGCAGATCTGAAAGCAAATTTCAAAAATCTTTAAGAGAGGGTGGAGCTCCAAGTAGACACTGAAGCACTAATCAACACCCATTTAATATTTTCATTAACAACTACGGAAACAAAAATGCAGTGGAATTTCACTTGATGATGCAAAACTAGTGGCACTGTGAGCATGGGAAAGATCAGATTCTTGTAAGGACTCCATGACATTAAGCAATGGAATAATACGAATATGATGAAATTCAGCTGCAGAAAGTAAAGGTCATTCATGCAGGGACTAATGATGAGAATTTCTTCCATAATCCAGGAGCTTCTCAGTTGGAAACAATAAAGAAGGAAAAGCAGTTGGATCTATTAATCAGTCACAGAATATCTATAAGCCACCAATATCATGCAACCATAAAAAAGCAAATGAGATTCCAGATTATATAATACAAGGTTACAGGCCATTTCTCAAAGAGCCAGGGTGTCATTCCTTTAGTCTTAATAGTACTACACCAGCAAGCAGTAGATTAAATAGCAGATACAGGCATTTTCTAAATTAAATAACCAATGGACTCATATTCTGAAAAATTATTAAGTGCTGGCAGTTTAGCAGAAGCATTATAGAATTGTTCATTGCTATTATTATTCATTAACACCAGATATCAAAGTCAGGGGCTGGTCCCCATTATTCTGGTGTAATACAGGTTTAGCCCCAAGAAAACTTACAATTTTAAGTTTAATCATGCAAAAACTTATATCCATTAATAATTGCATACTGACACACTTTTCTCTAAATATTTCATATTCCAAATTATTGGTTTAATAACTATTGATTTAGTAATCATAGAAGGACATTTAGAATGTGACTTAACAATAGCATATTCAAATCTTTATCCCGAGTGAAATATATAATGATGATGCAAATGGCCTAGTAAGAAGACAGAGCAAATATAATGCTGCTACTCATACATATATTATCCTGTTTACTCAACTTATTAATCTTCTTTTATGAACTACAACTATTAAGAGATATCCTGAATTTCTAACCATTGCAGATTACGTGTACTGTTGGCAGTCACCTAGTGTGAACATGTAAGAACTTACTGTGTGGCAGAATGTGGCAGAATGTGAACTCCTTTATGTGAACTACTAATGAAGTAAGAACATTAACCTTCTTTCAACTATACTCACCTGGTTTAGTTTATAATTTTTCAAAGAATATTCCTTGGAGTTTTACCCGATTATATAACATTTCTCTAAGAAGAAAGCAGGAAAAGAAGAGAGAAATCAATAGGAGATCAGTATGAATTATCTACTTTATTTAAAATCTGCCTTTAAGAAAGCTTAAATATAAATTATATGAATATTTATCATAAGAAAACTGAAGAAGAAATTTATGGACAATTTATTGAAACAGGATAAAAGATAGGATTTTTCACAAGGTACAATCAAATGCAAAACAAGAAATAAAAAACAAATATTTGTATGCATTATTAGGATTATCTTGTCACAAGGAAAACACTTTCTCCTTAAGTCAGGCTATCATAATCTAATTTGTTTGCACAACTGCAAGATACAAAATTTAAATTTTTAGGAATGCAAATTTCTATGACAGTTCAGACTGCATGTAGACATTGTTAAATATTTCCTTATTATTTAGACAATACAAGTACACCTGGCTTGTGGGCACAAACAAAATAGTATTTGGAAGTCCAATAAACTTCATTTGTTGTTTTTGATTTTGTGTTTTTCAGGGTTTTTTGTCCTCTTGACACATTAGAAAGACTATACTAGGCAATCACTTAGATTAAATTTTGCACAGGCAGCCCCATAGTTGTCAGAAACATTGCACAAGTTACTAATCGCTGCAGAAATTATTCTTGTTAATATCTGCTCCCAAGAAAATGGAGGATTTATCTGGTATGTCTAAACTGAGAGGTGAAGAAAAGGTTTTGAGCAAGCCAAAACATGCCAGTACCTGAAATCAGACTCTTTATTTTGTAATGGTGGCTGTGCTCCTTGTGTTCTTGTGTTGAGAGTGAAAAAGCACACATTATCCTGAAGATAAACTGAGCTTTCTCTAGCTAGTCAGTGTCCATGCTCCCATGCATACAGACTACATGCAGTGAGAAGACAGGCTTACAATAGGGTGTTGAATTGACTCTGACTTATTGACCCACTTATTAATGGAGGTAAAAAACTACTTTCTAGTGAGACGCAACAGCTCCTACTCAGAATGGACACTGTAATCAGTGTCAGAAAGCTGCTGAAGATGTTGGTAACAGAAGTTAATCAGTTGTGAGCACTTTAATGGATATGAGAATGAAGAGGGTACTGTGTGTCAGTATTGTCTGGCTTTTTTTGCATTTTTGGAAAAATAAATAAATATATATAAAAAGCATTTGCCTCTGTTCTGCTATAGATTGCATATTCATCATATATCCAAAGTAGAACAGATATTTGACAACTGTCAGAGCAATAGGTGTTTACTAAGTTCTTAGCAGCTCCTAGAGCCAGGCATTTTCCTGGAGAGAGCAAAGTAAAATGCATGGAGAAAGCAGCTGTTGAAGTAAGCAAGCATAATGTAAACAGAAACAGCATGTACATGCAAAAGTGGATACCGATTACTATTGGAGGTATTGACAACATGTAGAATGAAAAGTGAGGACAAGTGAAAATGACTAGAGATGACTCTCACTTACACTTGCCTTCTCATAACCAGTTGATATAATGCCAGAAAACATACATTGAAAGTTCAGTTTTGGAAGAGTAACAGTAACATCCACTGGCCATTTAAGGTGGACCAAAACATAGCAAAAATTCCCTCAGAATTTCTGAAAAGGGAACATGTATTTCATTACTCATTGTATTGAAGACAACATATCAAGCTAATTCAGGTAAACCAATTCCTATTTATGTCTCGCCAATATATTTTTTATGCATTTGTCATGATTTTACATTACTGAAATCGTATTTTAATTTAAACTACTACTAAAATATAGATTTTAAAATAATCTAGTTTTACAATTAACTTCCTAACCAGTGGGAAAGTCTTCTTCAGCTAGGTTTTGCCTTATTTGCCTGCTGGTGCATAAAGGAGCCAGACATTATTGCAACAGATGCCCAGAGTAGAGTGTTGATAGAGGATTGTCTGAATCCTCTCTGGATCACCTAATGAGCACACACTGCAGCACAAAATATGTGCATATATATTCCAGTAAAAATTAATCATTGTGCATTTTGACATCTCTGTAAAGTACAAATGAAAGCAATACGGGCTAAAAAAACTTTGCCTTCTGGGTCTCTGACTGCTATCTATGTTCAGACATGAATTTTACCATGTTCAATAAAAAATGAGCATACCTCTACCTGTTTTGCAGCATACATGTCTATTTCAAGGATATCCCCAGAAATTTGTGATGCATTTTAAGAAGATAGTAAAAGCAAAATAGAAGAAGATAAAACCATGATAAAAGCTGTGCAAAGAAATACCTGAAAAACAGCAGCTGGCAGATTGATGAAATGGCCCATTTGTTCCAGACAGGAGACAGCTACACAGCCTGGAATGGACCCATTCCCTTCACCTCTTCCTCTCTATTCCCAAACAGCATCGGAGAAGCTACTGGTAAATGGTAAATCCGCATTCACTTTCTGTACATGCCCTTCACTGGGGAATCAAGGACATGACGCTTGCCTCCACTATTCTACTCATGTTGTTGTAAAACAACAGGCTAATTTGGGGGGGGGGGGGGAGGGAAAAACCCAACAAAAAACGAACCATAGAATGATTGAATCATAGAATTATAGAATGGTTTGAGTTGGAAGGGACCTTAAAGATCATCTAGTTCCAACCTCTCTGCAGTGGCAAGGACACATTCCACTAGAGCAGGTTGCTCTGTCCAACCTGGCCTTGAACAATTCTAGGGATGGAACATCCACAACTTCTCTGGGCAACCTGTGCCAGTGCCTTTCAACCCTCGCAGTAAAGAACTTCTTCCTAATATCTAATCTAGCTCTGCCCTCTTTCAGTTTAAATCTATTTCCCCCTGTCCTATCACTACATGTAGTTTTAAAAAGCTCCTGTCCAGATTTATTGTAGGCCCCCTTTAGGTACTGGAAGGCCTAAGGTCTCCCCAGAGTCTTCTCCAGGCTGAACAACCCCAGCTCTCTCAAACATACTCAAGAAGTTTATCTGCTCAGGCACGGTTCTGCTAAACATTCACTTATGAACACAAGGCCAATCATTTCACTGAAGAGGTCAAGAACAGAAAACAAAGTCTTATTAATGCATAAGGAAGAAGAAACACAGACTCAACAGGCATCTTTCTATGCAGATCTGTGTACAGGAGCTTGATCCATAGCCTTTGAACCTAGAATGGAAGGAGTCTCCATCTTGGGTCAGATCACAACTCTCTCTGCTGTAGTGTTTCAGCACTGACAGTGGTCATTGCTTCAGATTCTTCAGAAGAAAGGAAAACAAACAACCAAATAAATCTAACCCTTAGAGGTGAAATCTTCAGATTCAGAACAGACTTTCTGTGATGATTCTGAATAGCTGTAAAATAGCTCAGATTATAATACCTGTGACATAAATAAATCTAAATAAGTGTAGAAAAGGTTTTTATCTGCACACAGCAACTTGTCTTTTTACTTCACGGAAACCTATTGGTCAAAGAGACTATCAAACACTAACAACCTTTAATGTCAATGGAAGAATTTCCTGGATTACATGTTGAAAGTCCATTGCAACTGATATAAAAAAGATGGCAGACCTGAACGTTTGATAGCAGCTGTATTTCAGAACTTAGCCAATACTAGAAACACAAAGACAAGAAATTCTTTTCTGTAACACAAATCATGCAGAAGCTTTTTCAGTTTTTAAAAAATTAACTTCATAAATTTAGTCCTCAGAAACATACAAAATCACATTATGAAACAATTGGTCTGTAAGGACCTTGAGGGTAATATATCAATATAAATTCAATGATTATTTGCCAAGGGCCACTAGGACATAAAGGTATGAACATAAGATGGAACATGGGAACATGGGAAAAACTAGCTATAAGAAAACAGTATTCTACCATGAGAACAGTCAAACCCTGCAAGGGGCTTTGAAAGGCTGTGGAGTCTCCACCCTTAGGCATATGCAAAACTTGACTGGAAATGGCCCTGAGCAACCTTATCTTTTTGGAGCAGGAGGCTGGATTAGATGACCTCTGGATGTCTCTTCCAACCTATGTGATTCCGTGGTTCAATGATTTAATTTTCTTCTTTGATGTGTAACCTGATAGGTTTTCTAGAAGGTGAAAGCCACAGCATACAATACTTTAGCTTTAATAAAGCTCTTGTCATGTCACTAGCCGTCTAGGAAGTTAGTTTTGATTAAATTACTGAAAGATAGACTTGGTGGAAATATTGAATTAAAAGATAGTCATCCAAGGGTAGCAATCAGAGGGGGAGAACATTCTAAGTCAAGACAGTTAAATGTCTGTCACAAGGTAGTTTTCAATACTTTCTCTAAGACTGCTAGTCAGAGAAAGTCTCTATTGTCCATGCTATGTAATAAAGCTAAACTCAAGAACCTTCTGGCTCTGGAAGGTTCATACTCATGGAACAATCATGGAGCACGTGTCTGTTGGCTCTTGCCAGTTTAACTGTTTTCAGTATGTGAGGAGTTTGTTAAAACATAAAAGTTATAAAAAGTATATATCCAAGTGCCATTTGAGTAGCAAATGTATGCTTCCACAAAGACACAAGACAACCTCTTTCTTGTGTCTATTTCTAAATCTGTTACACAAATATTGCTCTTGAAGTAGCAATGCGCAAACTACGTTCTCAAAGGGATTTATCTGCATCTCCTTATATAAGGTCTTGCATTGTCACTGTAGTATTGCTGCTATAATATCGCGCAGTTTTTTGCTACATAAATATCCTGGTAAGTCTTTTCCTCTTTTTAAGGCATAGGAGATGGGAAGTGGCAGAGGCATACCTCAATATGATTTATCCCTGTTTTTTTAATGGCTCCTTGATGATGTCGATGTTCAACAAAGAGTAAAGCAGTTCTTAAGAAGTTCTAATTTCTTCTGGCAACCAGGTGACACTCCTATTAGTCGCAGAATCAGTTTCCTAGTCCCTCTCTGCCTAACTTGTGTCAGGTATTTCTCAAACAGAGATGAAAATCAGGGTTCATATATGCTTGTGACACCCAACAGTGATCTTGTCATGCTTTTGTAATTAACATCCCATGACATGTGCCTCCTGTAGCTTTTAGCCATAATGAGCTGGCAGCAACTCATTATCAACAAGAACCATGCTAAAATACAGAAGCACAATTTAATAGCGAATGTATTTCACGTATTTTCTGAAAAATTATTGTAATGCCTTATACCTAAAATCACTTTTTATGCAGCCTCTTATCACCAGAAGATTTTTCAGGTGCTGCAAAATCCCAGGAAAAATAGCTAAGGTCCATAAACAATAGGTTTTGTTCTTAATCATGACATTCAGCATAACGTGTGGCATTCGGTTGCTTTAATCTTTTAAGAACTGAACACAGGGATTCAACTGCATCCTGCTCAAGAAAAATCCTGTGATAGATGTTGTTTTATCTGTATGTTTGCAGTCATGCTTAGGCTGTTTGAGGCACATGGCAGAGAACAACCAGTACATGTTGGGGGGGAGTTCAGAGACTGAAGGTGTGGCAAAGGAGAGTCAGGGCCAGGCTGAAGTCTGCAGCACCTCCTGAAGCTGAGTGACTGCATTGAGGGGCAGGGATCAGGCAGGGTTCACATCAGGCAGAGGCACTTTCCTGGGGGAAAGGCTGTGAGTTCGCTGCCATTTGGTAGATCAGGAGGCAAGAACTCGGTGGGTGAGGGAGAGTTGTAGAAAAATGTTATCGTTATTATATCTACTCTAGTTGCTTCAATTAGAGTAAGTAGACACACATGCTACTACTTATATTTAAAATTAGGCTTTCTGAGTTAAAAGGCCTTTTGATTTTTTTTGAGTTTTGTGAGAAGAAGAAGTTCTAGACACATGCACTTCAGAGCTCTGGCTGACTCATGGTCTTGTCACAGTCACAGAGAAATTAATCTGAGGATGGGAAATATTGTTGCCTCAAGGAAAGAAATGTATAATTAAAAGCACCATCATCAATTAAATTTGCTATCTTCTTTTTACTTTGAATAGGATTTAATATTATCAGGGAAAACAGAAACAGGAAGGAGTTTTTGATAGCCAGGTTGTAAATCCTTGACCTTGCTGAAATCATTAACTTGAGGTTTGGGGTTTTTAATTATTATTTTGGCCCAATGTTCCAAATTACTTTCATGAATAATTTAGAGATGGGAAACTGTGCCCCAAAAAGGCTATAGCAAGTTTCACTCTGTTGTTCTTAAAGGCCAAATTATTTCTATTCTCATTCACAAATTCCTCCGTGGCATCCACTCTTCTCCCTCTGTTTCAGGCAGTCCTTTCAACCTTCTCTCTGTCTTTTTCCTCATCAGGGATTCAGGGCAACTCTCCATTCCCTGCGTTCCTCCTTGCCAGTGCTCCCGTTCCCTCCCAACAACCACAAGTGCCTGACCCTTCCATGTCTGTGCTCTCCTTGTTTTTCCTCATTTACTTTGCTAAGGACTTTCTGTGTAAAGGTACAGCAGTACTAAAAAGATGACAGCAGAAGGAATTCCAAGTGTCCACCTTTGCCTCTGTCGTGGTTTAAGCCCAGCCGGCAACTTGGATCCATGCAGCCGCTCGCTCACTCCCCCCCTTCTTCCTTCCTCCCCCCGCTCCCGGAGGGATGGGGAGGAGAATCGGAGGAATGTAACTCCCACGGGTTGAGATAAGAACAGTCCAGTACACATAATACAAACCACTACTGCTACCAATAATAATGATAAGAGGAATAACAAGGGGAGAGGATACAACTGCTCACCACCCACCGACCGATACCCAGCCCGACCCGAGCAGCGATCTGGGCCTTCCGGGTAACTCCCCCCAGTTTATATACTGGGCATGACGTGCTGTGGTATGGAATACCCCTTTGGCCAGTTTGGGTCAGGTGTCCTGTCTCTGCTTCCTCCTGGCTTCCCCTCCTCCCTGGCAGAGCATGAGACTGAGAAAGTCCTTGGTCATAGTAAACATTACTTAGCAACAACTAAAAACATCAGTGTTATCAGCATTGCTCCCAGACTGAAAGTCAAAAACACAGCACTGCACCAGCTACTAAGAAGGAGAAAAAATGACTGCTATAGCTGAACCCAGGACAGCCTCCTTTCTTATTTTTATATTTTTACCTAAATCTTTACTGTTGCTTTAAAATTCATATTGATTCTGAGATGATCTCAATTAAATGGTCAGACAACAGGAAAACAAAAAAAAGGAAAACAAAAGAGAAAATCATCATGTTGGTCATATTGTCAGACCTCTCTCTTTTTCAGCCAACAACATACTTTGTTGGCTTGATCACATGTACGAATATTTACCATATGAGGTCAAAATAATATTTTTCTTTCCTTACTGAAGTTGGAAGAAATCAAATTTATTTCATTTTACTCCAAAATTTTCTGTTAAAATCTTATTTTCTCTTCTCTCTTTCTTCTGTTTCCACTTTCTGGGGGAAAATAAACAAATTTTATCTTTCCTTTAAGACATGTGAGCTGTTATAAAAATGCTGCAGTTTTCATTTCCTCTTGCCATTTCATTATTCAGAATTCCCTGCCTACAAATTGTCTCTCCAAATGTGTGCAGTGTAACTCCTGGGAACCACCATGGCAGACGAAGTTTAAAGGTCTGAGGGCATGAAATATTTCTTTACACCATCTGGCCACCCTGATTCTGGACAACCGTAGGGACCAGCCCTCTAGCAGAAGCTAATATATTTTAAGGTGACTGTTGCCAAAGGAAATACAGCCGTAGCCTGTACCTCCACATCCTACTGCGCCTCCTGTGGTAGAGATTGGAGAAGTTCATTCAGGATCCTTTCTTTTATTCCTGTGTTCTAGCTTCAGTGTGGAAACTACTTTACAGTTTCATAAAGCTCTTTTTACACCACTGATATCACAGCCTGGAGCCCTACAAGGCAGCTGCCACTGACCACAAGCATTAGAGGACAGACAATAAATGGAAAAGACTGAAATCGTGTGGGCCACCACTTACATGAGAAGCAGTGGCTTATTAAGTATAAGATATATACGACTGAAATAAATTGCTGTTACATTATCATCGTGAAAAGTTGAAAGAGAGAAGTTGCTTTTGAATATGTGATACGGTGTTTTACACATGGAAATTTATTTAAATGGCTGTCTGAAATGTGAGTTGGTTTTACTTTATTATCTGCCTTTCCTTTATAGCATATTTTCACAGTTCTGAATTTCCTTGGTGCTAATGTTAATCTCACTTGGTTTACACAGACTTTAACTTTCACTTTAAGAAGCAGTCTGAACATCTTAACAAACTTCTTTGTTAATTTATGATGGCATTACATAACTGAGTAAATTATGAAGAATTTATTCACCTTCCTGGCAGAAGTTCATCCAATCAATGTAATTAGCATCTAATATTTTGCAAGTGAAGCTGACCTCCTGTAACCTGGCCATTTGCTGATCATGCAGTACTGTTACTTTCAACTTTGTCTAATTTCTAATTTCTATCCTCTGTCTTGTTATCAGATCTTCCTTTTCTCTATACAGCTCTGAAACCATTTGATCAGTTTGCTGCTAAGGCCCATCAATTGAATAGTTTCCTTCAAAATAAACTAGCTTTTTACTCAAAGAAGCTCAGTCTTATATCACTAGCTGGTTCTTCCTCTGAGGGTGAATGTTCACTGTTGCTCTTCTTTTGTTTGACATGTAGTTTTAAAGCCATACTTTAAGCTTTCACTTTGCAGTCAACTGATTTATTCCAGAAGTTAATTGCATTGGCATTAACCTGTTTTAACAAGCCTGAAGTATCAATAAACCATTTCTTTAGTAGCTGCACTTTTTCTCATGCTCTATTGATATACTGCACCTGGACTGATAAACAGGCTGCAAACATCTCTTTCTTCTAACATACTCTACATTACCAATAATACATTTCTAAAGAAAAAAAAAGGTAATGTTAATATACAGGAACACATAAAAACATGTTAACCAGGTTACTTTGGTATTCTTATCTCTTTTAAAAGATTCAGCTTTAGGAAGACATTGCACTTGGGGGATGCAGTTATAATCTGTTAGGTAGTCTGACTGACAGAGAAGTCCAGCTACAGAGCCAGAATAGAACTTCCCTAAATAACCTGAAAATTCCTCTGAAGATACAAATTCTTTTTTTTTTTTTGTCATTTCTCCTTCCCCCAGCCCCAAATTTGTGTCTTTACTTGTACCTTATGAACACATACCAAGTGCTTTCACATAGCCTTAGCTTGTTTTACTGTCAGTCCTATCGATCTGCTTTCTGTATTGAGTGATACTATGGAGAATAAATTATCTGTTGCGATTAATGTCTCCATTTGAACCCAAACTTCAATGCATAATGTCAGCATTGGTTTCCATCAGTAAATCACTACTACCTGTAAGAAAATTTTACTGACATATTAATTACTTCTTCCTTGTCATTAAAACAAAATGAGACAACAAGCTGACAGAAGTAACCTCTCAAGTAAAGATTTTATACCTGTTCATAAGAATATGTAAATGGTCACACATAGTTCTCAAACTGAAAGAAGTATGGTTAAGAAAAGAAACCAACAAAAAAGTAAATTAGCCACATGTTATTTATTATGCATACATGTGTATGTGTCTTGAATTGTTGGAAAAAATCCACTTTGGGAGACATGGAGGTTTCTGCATATATGAGGACAACAGACTTTCGAGGATTTAAAAAAAAAAAAAAAAGATAAAAAATATGTAATCACAAAATATTTTCCTGAAGTTATTAAAATATAGACTATTCCATGTGACCATTAGATCAGTGGAAGTTTTATCATTACTGTCAGTTAGATTTTTGAAAGAGGCAATGCAATGAACTTCCATATAGTATTGTTTCCATTGTAAGAATGAGCGTTACTTCATATGTAGTGACAGTAAATGTACATATGGAAAGCTCTCACTGCCTACTTTGTGAAGATATGAATACATGAGCTTCTGGGGGTGTATCAACAGAAAAAAAAAAGCAAAAAAAAAAAAAACCAAAGAAAAAAGTATAGAAAAAAATTAGTGAACACATAATTAGGTTCACTGAATAAATATCGTGAATTTTAAAATACAAATCAAAATTGATTTATTTCCCTTCCTTATTTGGCTTGTGACGGAATAATTTTTTCAAGGTGGTTTGTTACTGAAGACAAAACTGTAAAGCTGTGGCAATCAGAGATGATTTCTTACCTTAAGCAATGAAGGAGGAACAAAATTTCCATCTCACAGATGCTAACAATAGGTGTGGTTATTGGGTTTTAATATGTAATGAATATATTCAAGTCTGGTGGCAAGAATGAGGAATAATAACATATCTAACAAAGTACAGATTTTCCAACATGCAAGCAGAGGCATGTCATACCTTTAGTCAAAGGCCATTTTTAATGCAGCTAGCATACTGATTAGGAAAGATCACCCTAAACTGCTTGAATTTGGGGTATGATAACCTTTAAAGGAAAAATAAATCCATTTTCTAAGCACAGCAGACAGAAACTTCAAGTGATGAGAACCACTCGTCAAAACTACTAAAACAGGGCCATACATAATACTAGGTTTTGCACTTCATTTAGCATTTCAAATTTTAGATGGTGCCTTTATGAAGCACTATTCATGCTGTGTACTCCATGTGGAAAGGGAAGCTGCAACATCCAGTCATTTCATACCAGGATAAGGAAAGAGAAACAGCACGAATAAGGACAAAACATTCAGCAAGGTACAAGAATAGGCTTCTCCACCTGCTTCACTGGGAAACAATTCATTAATACCCACTGGACACTTAAAAGTTATGTATCTAGTCTAAGGGTCTAAGGTCATTATATAGTCAATGTCAAGTGTTAGGAGCTTCCTGAAAGCAACTCATCCCATCCAAGTGTCTAAAATAAGAAGGATTATATAGTCACCTCTCTCCACAGATAGCAAAGGGAGTGAAGATGAGTAGCTTATCCCTACACCAGATGCCTCATTACAATATTTCTCAAATTCATGAACTGAGGTGAACGTGGCAGTGCTCTAGAGAAATGTTTTTGTGCCATATGTGACAAAATTACTTGGGTATTCATTGTATGAATGTATTAAGTAAAACAGTAGAAGGCTAGAAAGATAAGAAAGGACGAGAAAAAAAAAAGACCTATGAGTAATTTTTTGTTAAACATTTCAGGGTGATTAAAATGTGATGACAGCGTTATTTTCAAACAAGACCCTACCATCACGCACAGCCGTGTTTCCAAGCTTATTCTACCCGTCTGGGGAAACAGCATATCAGCATGGCATTTCATAGTTAGTTGGAGACTGTTCCCAAGGGGTGAAAAGGCTGCTGTATAGACTGACGGAAGGAAACAGAGGTGAGGATGTAGAAAACTATGTCAGTCTGCATCACTGTTGGGATTAGCTCAGATTTTAATGATTTATTCAAATTAAAGCAGTATTTTAAAATCCTTTACTCCCAAACTCAGTTTTATGGCTACCATTAAGATTAAATTATATTTTTGTCTGATAAGATTGTCTAGTTACTACATTCATAACTTGTGATAGGCCCAGCTGCTGACATAAATGTTTCTAAGTCTATCCAGAAATATTAAGTAAACATCAACAAAGCACAGGGCATGGCGACCTTGCAGCCTGGTGAAAAGGCACGGTGTTTTCTTAACTTTCTTACCATGCCTTCAAGGCATAAGATATTATGCCTGGGGATACATACTCAAAGAGCAGACAGAAGAGCAATTAGCTCTGCAACAGCTGCATGGGCATAACTGGTGATTTTTGTTAGGTAACAACAAATTGGCATCAGTGGAGTTCATCTTTTAACAGAATAATAATGGCAGAAGTGGCCCTTACAGTTACTCACATTTCAAACAAAAGATTAGGTCATTTTTAAAGTAGACGAGTAGCTCAGCCATGCACCTAAGTAGATGAATTGGACTGTGTGAAGTGAGAGATTGTAGTCTTTTGGTTTATAGACATTTTTGTGGGATGGAGAGAAGAAACTGGTTTATTCAATGAAACCCATTATTGAAGTTATACAATAATCCTCCTCTTTTAAATAAATCACTGTTGGAAGGGAAGTAAGTTGTAACTTCCCAGATTCATTTTGACTCGCCATACTTCCACATAGGTTTATCTCTTATATTTTAAAATAGTAATGACTGACACACTCTGAGAAGGCATCAGCCTGCCTAATTTCTGCACCTAAAACTAGGCAGACAGGAACTCCCTCTAGAGGCATTCAGACACCTACTGCTCACCATTTCCATACACAAGTTAGGCACTGTTTTTTCACTCCTAGAAAAGTAGGTGTGAAAAAAGGTATCTGTGATAGGGATTTGCTATCAGGAAAAGCATACTCCATTGTTATTTTTTTAATTATAAGTTTATTAAATATAACATTTTGAAATATTTGACCATAGATCATAGCTATGTAACAATGGTGATTGACTTAGGGAGACTGAACACTAAAATGGCCTGCCCAGAGAGGTTGTGAAATGTCCATCCCTGGAGACACTCAAAACCCAACTGGACATGGCCCTGTGCAGCTTTCTATAGAGGACCCTTCTTTGAGCAGGGCAGTTGGACTAAATGATGTCCAGAGGTGACTTCTGATTTTAACTGTTCTGTGATTCCATGATTTTGTATTCCTCCTGGGTCACTTGACTGTTCTTCCACCTCTTATATGTATCCTTTTCATGCCTGTGTCTAATCCGGAGCTCCTTGTTCATCTATGCAGGCCTACTGTCACCATGGCTTGATTTCCTGCTTACTGGAATGGACCATTCTTGAGGTTGGAAGAGGTGATGCTTGAAACCAACAAGTTTCTCTGGATCCTTTCTCTCTTCAGGGTAGTTTCCCATAGGATTCTTGCAAGCAGGTCTCTAAAGAGGACAAAGTTCACCCTCCTGAAGTCCAAGGTTGAAATCTTGTTGTTTACCTTGATCCCTCCTCTCAGGATCCTGAAATCCACCATCTCATGGCCACTGCAGCCAACAGCCAACATCATCAGCCAGTTCTCCCTTTTTTGTAAGGACCAGGTCCTGCCGAGCACGTCCCTTCATCAACTGCACTGTCACCCATGTTGTGAATTTATCACACCAGTGCACTCCAGAAAATTTCTGGATTGGTTGTCATTTGTTCTGCTGGCCTTCCAGCAGATATTAGATATTTTATAGTACGTTTTCTACAAAACAGAGCAAATAGAATCATGTCTTTGGGTCTGCAATGTTGGGGTTTATTATAAGACTGTGTATATGGGTAATACAGGATGTATTGCTTTTTTACAGCCACCATTTCACATACTGCTAGTTATCTTGTATATTACAGGAGTGTTGTTTTAGTAGTCTTGCTGGGGTTTTATGTCTCTGTGTCACCAATTTTAGGAGGGGTTTTTGTGCAGAAAGTGAAACTAACCATTTCCATTTAAAGTTCTATTCTCTCACAAGTTACTTAGCAGGAAATTACAGTATTAAAAAAATTTAATTTGAGCTTGAATGTGAACCAACAAATATCTTTTTGCTATATAAATAATTTAAGAGCAAGTGTAGTATGATGGAAAAAAGAATAAAAATTATGCTTAATGACCACCTTTCACAGCTTAGTCATAAATCAAATTTGTTTTAAACTCAATTGGAGATCATTCCTTTAGTTCTTCTGTTTAAAAAGACAATGACCCCAAGGGGTAACCTCACCACCTGTTTAAGCTAAAGAGAATAAAATTTAAGTTTCCCAGTACATTTAATCAAGGAACTAAACACTGGAAAACTTTGCAGACTTTGAGAGATCTAGGAGACTAAGCTAAGAAATAATTAAATACAAACAAAACCTGAAGATCAAGATGAAAAGCTATCAAATTCTTTCTGACATAATCATCTTCTTTTCCTACCATTTACCAAAAGAAGGTGAATAAAGAAACATGGACAAATGCAAATATGCAGTTGAATGCAAATGCCCTTAGGAGTATAAGAGAACATTACCTTCTGTGCAGACAGATTCACCCAATGAGTCCTCCTGACTTGAAGTTTAAAGTGAGATGCTACTCAGAATAAATATATGGTGGTCATATACAGATATAATGACGTACTTGGTCTACGAATTTTAGATATGTCAATATCATCTTTCTGACCTAGAAAGGAAATAAAAAGTTCCCTTGTAATCAAACAAACCAAGCAAAACAAAATTGGGGCTCTGTACTGCCTTCCTTAACACCAAGAAACCAAATTTTAATGTACCAGAGATTTACAACTCTCACACACGTAAGTTACCAGACTAACTCCTGAGCAAGAGCAGTGGCTTTTAGCATACTAATAGGAAACTTGACCTTGACTATTACCTGTTGTAAGGAGGATAAATAAAAAGAATGGAACAAAACTATAATCTGACTGTTGCAGTATTTAGTTAGAGGTGATTTTAATGGCAAAGTGTTCTTGCATATGAATAACAGCTAAAATTATTCTTACTCTATTTGTAAGGTACAACATAAACAAATAGTGTTTGTTTTGTAGTAATATGAATTCAGACGTATTTAAGGTCTTAGAGTGGAATTCATCTGACATAATGTTGGATATCTGTCCTGGGTTCAGCTACAGCAGACATTTTTTCTCCTTCTTAGTAGCTGGTGCAGTGCTGTGGTTTTGACTTTCAGCCTGGGAACAACGCTGATAACACCGATGTTTTTAGTTGTTGCTAAGTAATGTTTACTCCGACCAAGGACTTTCTCAGTCTCATGCTCTGCCAGAGAGGAGGGGAAGCCAGGAGGAAGCAGAGGCAGGACACCTGACCCAAACTGGCTAAAGGGGTATTCCATACCACATCACGTCATGCCCAGTATATAAACTGGGGGGAGTTACCCGGAAGGCCCAGATCGCTGCTCGGGTCGGGCTGGGTATCGGTTGGAGGGTGGTGAGCGGTTGTGTCCTCTCCCCTTGTTATTCCTCTTATCATTATTATTGGTAGCAGTAGTGGTTTGTATTACGTGTACTGGACTGTTCCGGGGGAGTTCCATTCCTCTGATTCTCTTCCCCAGCCCTCCGGGAGTGGGGGGAGGAAGGAGGTGGGGGGAGAGAAGTGACCGAGCGGCTGCGTGGTTCCGGGTTGCCGGGTGTGCTTGAACCATGACAATACCTCTGAACAATTTCATCTGCACCAGTCACCCTAAGACTTTTGAATGGTATGAACACTC
>NW_009922567.1:58232-79092 GCF_000696875.1 Nestor notabilis
GCTATCTTCAATGTAGATTCCTACGTTTCGTTACACGTATAGTCATAGACTGTGATGAGCTAATTGACAATAACTTCAATAAAGTATTCCTTTGTAAGTAGTAAAAATAGCTTCCTAGCAACACTTTGCAGACAGTCAAAAATTCACCTTATTAATTCTGTAGACCAAATAAGAATGTATCAGTTTGAAGACAGAAGAAAAGCACTCATCTTGAGCCAAGAAATCTGCAGAAGGACAGTTGTGATTACCTGGCTTCCAGTTTGGAGCTGACTTACTGTCAGAGCAAATTTGCACCACCAAAGCAAATGCTTAGGATGAACACCATGACTACCTTCTCTGAGACCTTTCCCTTAGTTACCATATACACGCTAGATCAACAGAACTAGGATGTAATTGTGTACTTTAAAACTAGCACTTACACTTTATTTTTCGTGCAGCATCTTATCATTAACATAAAAGTAAAAGTATGTTAGTTCTTTCTGTGCTTACCCAGGAAATATGTCTAATATATGCAGAAACAGAGTAGAAACACCATAAAACAATATAACAAGGCAATAGCAAGACCAAGTGCATTAACGACCTTCAGTACTGCTGAATATGCCTTTCACAGATATACATGAGAGTAAGAACATAAATAATTTTTTAAACAAGTTAGGATTGTAATGAGCTTGGGTTATTCATAAAGTGTATTCTTTCATGCTCTAATCCTGGGCTTAAGTTCCACTAAGTTATTCACATGGTTTTGCTAAAGAAAGATAATCTCCAGCAAGTGATGGAATATCTTGTTTTATTTGAAATGTAAAGAAAGAATGCATTTTTATATAAAGATATGTTTTTGCAAAATAGCCCTACTTTTGCAGAGACTGACTAAAAACAATTTGTTATAGAATCAGTCCATAGCACATGGACTACGTGCTTTGTACATCCATCTTCGCAAATGATGTGGCCCATCCTGCTGTCCATAAATCTTCTGACTATGCTGAAACCTTTAAACACAGGAACTGAGTAAAGCTACTTGAAAGATGTCTACCTGATTCTCCAGATTGCCTGAAACAAAATGCTTTGGGGTCTTGATTTCTAGCATCCACTAAGGTATAGGGGTAGGATTCATCTCTCTGAATCTAGGCATCTGAAAGCAAGGTGTCTAGCCTAAAACAGTTATCTTTAGCTTTCTACAACAAATAGAGGGAGCTAGACACCTCTAAAGAATGATTCATCATACTTTCAAGATAACTGTTTAATCTAGCTAAGATGAATCAACTTTACAAGTACTTCTTTTTATCTCCATTGGACTTTACAAGTGTCCAATGATTATGGAGAGCATCAGTAGAGGTATTTTAGATTATATGCCTGAATGGCTTATGGGAAAAGAAAGGTGAAAGGAATTCCACTCTGAGGGTCCCCACCCTCGGCTCTACCTCACGTTAGATGCCCAACTATCTACAGAATCTCTTGTTTCTCACTACACAAGGTTTTGCTAATTGCACTGAATAGGGCAAGTTATGAAAGAAGTAATATAAGCAGCAGCCAAAGTCAACAACATCTCAGTTATACATTAACTATTTCTATGCACAGGTGTCACTCTACATATAAACTGCATTTTTAAAAACAAAATTACTAGGTTTAGGGTAACCCCTTAAAATAATAAATAAATAAATAAGCCTTAAAAAATAAATGAGATAATAAAATCAGGTTCCTAACAAAATGCTTTTTTTTTTTTTACCAGTTTTCAGGCTATTTGGTTTCATTCTGTGTCTGTGTATTTGCTATGTTAGCTACCAAGTGACTACTCACACATAGAAGTCCTTACTGGCAAAGGTTATGCATTAAGCTCCGGACAACAAAAGCATGTGCTTCAAAGTTAAGCAAGATTGATGTTATCCTTTCAAATATAACAGAAGTGCCATATTCTATCCCTTTCAAGGCCTCTGCACTTAGAATGTGAAGCATTTGCTTTAAAACAGTTACACTATGTGAAGCATTGCCTTAAGTATGATCATTTGAGTATTACCGCCATGGATATTTCAGGTTCAGAAATGTGCCGCATTCATTTATCCTTGCTATGATAGAAAGAAGCATTGCAGCACTGGGAGTAAGGGTCCTATGGAAGAGCACAAGAATATTAAATAAAAGTTGAAATTAAATTGTCTATTTTGAATCAATGTACTTATTCTTTCTGTTTCTCACAGAAGACATAAGAAAGTCAGGAGAATTTGAGAAAAGCAAATACAATCTTCTGCTAAAAGTTTGCCTTGCAGAGCACAATTTATAAATCTGCTGAACTGCTTTTGAGAGATTTGGAGAAGACTAAAGAGGGCTAGTAGGCAGAAATGCTAATAAAGAAATAAATCCCATTCTTACTTACATGGATGCCAGGAATTAGACAGAAACAGGTAAAGAATGTAAAAAACGTCTAGTTCCTTGTCAGCAATCTGTCAGACTGTAAAGCTAAATCAGTGCTTTCAAGTACTGAGGAAGATTAGCTATCTACCAACCCAGTATTTTGCATTTAACAAAGGCAACAGCACTGCTTCATTCTAGAAATCTTGTTTTATGAAGAAAGGTGGTGTCATCCTACTGAAACATAGATGAGTGAATGAACAATATACATAAAAGCAAAGGCATTGCAATCATGTCAAATCAAGACAAATCAAGATATAGTGAAATATATTTGAAACTACTGTATGTATTATTTTCCTTAGGCTTTGGATGTGAAGATGGTCTCCAGTGCTCTTGTATTTTCTGTATGTGATCAGTTAGTTCACAATCCTTTCTGATATTAGAACAAGCAATAATTATCAGTCCAAACTGCATGGACTCACATAGCATTTTGTATGATTTGAGATCACATTGAACAATTCCCATTGGTTCAACGCTTGTAAGTATAGTATCCATGAATAAATACATAGTTAAATGAAAGGTTTTCATCTAAGTTCTGCAAAAGTGCAGTGCTAGAACAGCTTTCTAATTGAAGTAATCTGGAAAAAATATAAATAGTTTGAAGATGGAGTGTACTCATTTTAGGAGCAAGTGATTACATATGTGGTATATAACACTTCATATGATGCAATTACCTGAAATAGATTCATTGACACAGCTGATCTACTCCATCCTTTGGCTTACTCAGAACATGCACCATTTTGCATACTGCACAAGTGAAAGGTTTACAGTTGCCTTTTTTCCATATGCTAGCACTTTCTTAATTACACAGAGCACTAGGTTGATAGAGTAGCTATATCCATGTGTATTTGATATTTATGGTACTATGCCTATGACTAAGGATTTGCTCTTTGAATTTCAGCTACCTTCCTTTAGCTTAGATTCTCACCAAATAAATACGAACACTGGGTTGGGGACTTCTTTGGAGATACTGATTTACAACAGCAGAGATACAAATCTATCCTTTTGTTGCCTTTTGCGAAAGTATGAAGAGTTTTTTAAAAGGGAGTAATTTGGAGCTGTACTTCATTTCCCATTACTCACTGTGCATCCAAATAGATGCCCCATTATTCTCTGGAAGGATTACTGTTGGTAACCTATTTCTTGGCAGGTAATGTCATGGGAAATTGCTTCTTCCATTGTCTGCCTGTGTTTCTGGTGGTTTATTCACAGTCACTAGTTCTAATTATCATTTCCCCACTTGTATTTACTTCAGCCACTGCGTTGACTTTCCTTTTTCTTAGGGGTATGCATGTATCAATTTCTTGTTAACTCATGTCTGGCAGAAGCAATGCCACTTTTTGTTTACTAGGCTTTTCCACTTGTACCAGCTGCTGTGAGACAGAGCAGAAATCCTACTTAAAAGTTCTCCAATTATGCTTCATTATTTTATAACATTTTCAACAGCTGGATGCTTGATTACATGCACTACAGAGCAGAAGTCTTTTCTCTCTTTTGGCAATTGTGCAGCTGCAAATCTTGTGGCTTTAGAATGGTATCCTAGAACACATTAATCATCCTTCTGAAGATTCCTATCAGCAATAGTGGTGGAAAATAGTTGAGAATGAGCTATTCAACAAGTGCATGATCGATTACATATGTACTTTGAATATTATAATTTTCAGCACAAGTAGCTATACTGCTAGAAAGCAACAAATATTATGAATCAAATAACTTAATAACTACTGATTGTTGAATGTTTATCATTGCAACTATTTTTAATAACAGAATTAAAATGATAGTTTTTACAGAAACCATTCTCAAAACAGACCCTTTCTGCAGGAAAGTAAAATACATCTTCATAGAAAGGCATTTTTCATTTGTAGGACCTGAAAGTGATATTTGAAAAAAGCTTATGCCTGCTCTGATTAATTTTTTGCACATCATTTCAATATAGGCCATGGAAACATTGCAATAAATTTCAGTTCTGGCAAATAAAACTAATATAATTTAAAGTATGAAAGGATAATTTTATTCTTAAGAAATCTACAAAACCTTAAACAATCTGAAGGATAAAGTACTTCTTAGTTTTAGAATTTATTCCATCAATAAGCTTCATGGAATCTACACAGCTTTTTCCTTTTACCTGAGGGGATGAGTTAAGGCAATGTAAAAGGTGATCCATGTGGTTTATGTGACTCAAACATTTTCTTTGCTGTCATGGTTAGACGCAAAAATCCCTGCTTACCAGAGCACAGCAAACACAGTTGGTCAGCTAGCACCCCGGGCAGATTATCAATATATGGGCTCCATATGCCACACTACAAACATTTCACAGCTTTTAAATCACACAGGATTCTTCAGTAATTGCTTATAGTGATGGAGGCTGGCATGGAGCTGGAGACTGGAGCACCTGCAGAAATTTAAAGATTTCTTTATTCACCTGTTTTTCCAGGTGGGAATGCTCAGTGGGTGGAAGTTGGGATCTGTAATACTGTGTGAGCTGGGAACATGGCTACCTAAAGTCCTTTAAAGATACCCTTTCATACACCTTAGTTTTCCATTCATAGAATTTTTTTTCCATTTTCAGTAGCTCCTCCTATTGAATTCCATACAACTACCTCCAAGGACAGATATAAACTCGTAGCTTTCCTCTGGATGGATCTTTCTATAATGGTGCAGCCAGAGGAAAGAACAAAGAAGAACTATATTGCCAAGAGTTCTGTGTTCCTTATCTGTCTGGTGGTTGTAAGGTGGGGCAGCACTAAGGATACAGCAGCTGCATTATTGGCTTACTGGTGAAAGCAAAAGACTATTTTTGGGTTTGGTTTGATTTTATAATATTCATAATGCCCAGTATCACAAGAAAAAATGTCTAAGCAAAGCCTCCCTGCCTTCCCTACCCTCCCCCCACCAGAAAAAAAAATTACATTTTTTGCAGTATCTCCATGAAGATAAATCCCAGACTCCTATCTCAAATCTGGGAACACTTGCTGAAAAGAAAGCTGAAAACAATTTGTGACAGAAATTATGCTGTGCAAAAAGCTTAATCAGTAAAATTTGAAATCAAGAGAACTACATAAAAATGCACAATCTGGAGACCTGATGAAATTACTAATGATCCTCTGTGGGGGATACAAGAATTCAGAATGTAGATAGCCAAAATATGAGAAAGCCTGTAGTACTCCAAGAAAACATCCTACAAAACCTGTCAACTTGTGAATGTTAAAGAAACATTATTTCAGCAGAAATAGTTCAAAATAGAAGTGCATAGAAAGTAAATTAAGGGGAAAGCCCCCTTGAGATTAAAAGGCATATAAATTTCAAAAAGAAAAAATGTTTAAGTTTGGGGGAATACACTGAGAGACTGAAAAAGGCAAGAACTGTGGGAGTGACTACAGAGAAGGGATGACAAACCTAAATTTAAGACATTTGGTTGGGTCTCATAATTCTTTACTGTCTTCCTTCTTTGCTGACAACTGCCTCTGTCTTTCTAAAACTGAAATATCACCACACTAAAATATTAGTGATCAATTGATCCTTGTAAATGAAAACATTAATTAGTCTAGTAATGGTAGAACTACAGAAAAATGAAGTTCATGTGTTAAGTGATTTCCAGATGTTAAGGAAGACACAAAACAAGATGCACAGGGTGAAAAAGAATAACTGCTCCAAGGAAGGGATAAAAACAGTTTCTGATTAAGACAAATACTTTCTACATATTTATTATCCCCAAACCATTTCTATCAGTGATTATTGATTCCTTTTGTAAAGAAAAGGGAGATATGAAGAGCAATATAAATAAGCAAGTAGTGAAAATGTGCTTTTATAGGTGGGGAAATAAACAAAAAAATTACCTTGCCTGTCCTCTAACAGCTCGCTTGCAACAGCACTTGCCATCATGAAAGCCATATATTCCGTGACATCTCATCCTGCTGAGCAACTGCATGCCTCTAATGCTTATACACAGGCTTACTCATTTCCTAGCTTACCCTTTCTCTCCTAACATTACCATACAAACACACCTTAATATCACTGACAACAAAAAGTCCTTGACAATACAAGCTCTCTCCAGCTACCATTTTATCACCCTTCCTTCTCATTGCTCATTAAATGTGCTGTTCACAACCACAGGCTAGATTTCCTCTTGTTCTAGTCTGCTTTAGGCATTTTCCAACCTGTCTTCAGGGCTTCATAGCTGATTCAGGCCTAGTCAAGAGTCTGACTCTAGTTAAGCTTGGATTGCTTACCTGGGGTGTGAACTCGTTTTGACTCTGTATTTTCACAATACCTTCTTTAAAGTCAATGATACAAATAATACAGCAGACAGTGATTTAAGCTGATGGCTAAAATAAAGTGGTGCAGACAAAGTAAACTGATTCACTATTAAAGATAACCAAATTCAACATAAACAATTAGATTTTGCGAATAGTTACCCAGCTGATAGAGAAGTAACTGGACTGCCTGCTGTGACCTACAAACTGTTGTTTCTGAGAATCTGTTGCAGAGAGAGAAACATTAAACACCAGTCACTGAAAAATAATTTTCAGGAGTGTCCAGAGCATTCTGACTCCTAAACAGTAGTCACTCAAGCTTGCTAAAAACATGTGGATTTTATGTCATATCTCTTCAAACTCAACATATAGAAGACAATCTTCTTCAAGACTAAAAGCAGATCTCTAGTCAAACTGCCACATTCTATGATCTATTATAATAGCATATAAAATGAATAATTTATTATATGTAATGAACATCATGTACACATTAATGTATTTTCATTATGTTATCATTGTCCTAATGTAATGTAATAGTAGAGTATTCCTAGTACAGAAAACCCCATTAATTTTGTGATTTCGTAGTGACAGTGAATTTTAATCAAAGAAAGGTGATCTTTTCAAGGGATACATAGATGATGGAGGAAGGTAAACAGGTGGTAAATGCCATGAAACATTCATTTGGCTACTGAGTTCATTTCCTGGAGGAATAAACCGTATCATGGTGTTTAATTCCCTTGTCTATTACAGATGACCCTTTAGTACACATGAATGTATTAGGTTTCACATACTAGTCTGCATGTCCAGATGCAAATTTAAACCTTTTATTTTAATTATAAAGAAATTTTGTGGCACAGATAATTTTGGAGACAGTCATAGCATAGTGTTACAATAGAGTAATTACATTTCAAAGGGAACCTTTTACTGTCAGTAACAGTGTTAATCAATAGTTAAGATGTGAGGATGAGTAACGCAATAAGCCAAACTGGTTTCATAGCTGGTTGCTAATATTGATGACTCAATTACAGGTGCAAAGTGAAAGCACTATGAAAATGTTTTTGAATATGCTTTCAGTGCTTAATTTTTAATGTATTTTGAATATAAACCATCACTTTAGAGAAGAATGTATGAAAGAGTTGTAGCTGGAAGAGGATTTTAATCGCCATTCTTTATTATTGTTTGTACTCAAAAGAACTTTTAAATATACTCGAGGATCGGCATGTGCAAGAACAGCAGTAAGGATGAGTTTCACCAAAGGCAACTAATAATTTGAAAAAACAGACCCCACCTTTCCACCAAAGTTACATTTCATGACCTAAACATTAATAAAATTATGAATGCAGAGTTCCAAGTAACAACATTATGACAGCCTATGATACTGGAAAGTAAAGAGTATCAAATCCTTTTGGTATCACTGTATTTCATTTATGCGTTTCATGGGGCAGACATTGTCGAACCAGCACCCTGGTCGCTAAAAAATATGCAGTAGTGTGGGACAGCTACCAAGACTCCAGTGTTACAGATATCAGTGTTCAAAGAGTTTTTGCAACAGGCTTGCTCAGAAAAAAGTCAGAACACACTGATAAAACACCCCAAACAAACAAAACAAAACATCCCCAGAGAGACATGCCTAGATCCTATTCGGGAATATGTGCACAGTATAGCAAGAGATACTCTGGTTTATGTTTTTGAAAATGCCTTAATGGAAAACACTGGTGAAGCAGAAATACATGAAAGCAAAATTGTATTGCATTAAACTTCAGGGAAAAGAGTGCACATTGTTCATCTAAAAACACAATACTTGAATGAAACCTTCCCTGACATTAAACTTCAAAATTTAAAATGGGAAACTGCAGATGTGAGGTGTCATGGATCACATCAAAATATGAGGTATCTGAAAACAATTGCTGTCATGTTCCTATGGGTTACATTCTTAGCAATATCAGACAGCTAATTCAGATGTCAGGGCATTTGCTTCAGCATCTGATATGGCCCATCTACTACCTTGGAATATAGAAACAGATAATTTTATGAATGAAATAATATTCACACTAGAAGTACTGAAATTATATGCCCTTGCTTACTTTCAGAGCACAGGGAATACCAAATCATCTAGAAGGTCAATATTCACCATTTGAAAACTCATTTCAATATGCCTTGCTGTGAAATTTTTTCCTTTAGCTCAGGACTATCGTCTAGCAACATCAGCAACATGTTGTTGTAATTTTTTTTGAGAGACAATCTCTCTTAATAAACTTAGGCAGCCAGCAGGTCAGGGCCTCACTGCCCCCAGCCAGGAAGCAAGGCAGGGTTTTGGGGGTATCTTACACCATATCCCCAGGGGAAGGGGGTCACTCTGGCAGGCAAACCTTTCAGAGGGGATGATGCACTCAGGGCCTTTATACAAACATCCAAGAGTAGGATTTAGTCATTTCAGGTCAGCAGCAGCCAGTCAGTACTGCTGGGGTTGGGTGTCAGGGCTTTTTTTTTTGGGGGTGGGGGATTTGTTTTGTTTTGGTTGGTTGGTTGGTTTTGTTGGGGGGGAGGGGGCTCCTAGTCCTTGCAATGGATTCTGTAGAATTGCAGGACTGATAAACAGAAATATTGGGGGGTTTACAAGATTAATATAAAGAGCGCCATTAAGGATATATGCAATCCTGTTCATAAATTAGTAGGCTTAATAAAGTTGTTATTCACCAGTAATGGCTTCTTAATGCCATGCAGCCTTCAGAGATTAAGAGAAAATCTGCTCTTCCATGGAATAGAGGCAGAAGTAGAATTTGAAATACTACAAATATATGCAGTAGTTTTAAGTAGATGGAATAATGCTGAATTACATATTTGCCATGAGTATTGGACACTTAGTAGTGGTTAGTCTTTTTAGTCAAACAAGCCAAATGATAGAAAAGACTAACAATTTGCACAGCTGAACACTCTGCATGTAAAACTTCTTCTAGACAGTCCCATGCACTGATGTTAGGACACATTCCAGATGTATTATGTGCTTCAGCTGTGAGAAAAATAAGAAAATAACAGAGAAGAAATGACAATGCTCTTTAGAAATGTCAAGACCTATGCAGTGCAAATAGAACTACCACATGGCAAAGGAGTGTATACAGCAGCAATAAATGACACCTTGGTGAGTGATTAGACCCTTATTCTTCAGGTTTGTGCAACAGCATACAGGCTTGTAAATGTGAAAATCTAGAAATATTGGCATCTTTTGCAAGATAGCTGTTTTATCTTACAGCTGATTGATAGCTAAACTAACTTAGACTATTGTGGGAAAATTACTTTGACTTTCCATTGCACAACTGAATTTAGGATTTTCCGTTACTCTAAATTCTATAACATGTAGTTACAGAGGTGAAATTCATAAACCTGAAAATAAGCATCAATAGTTATTGAATTCAACTATAGTGTAAGTAAAGAATAAACTTAAATTTGATGAAGTCTGGCTACTTCCGTATGTGATCAGAAGAGCATGCCCTGGAAAACCTGAAGCTTACTTCCCATCTATCTGGTTGATCTTGGATACTCAATAGATCTGTGCATCATCTCTGTGCATCATCTCTGGTGGTCAGTCTAATTACTTTCTGACTCAATTTCTGTTGGGGACCCCAGACTTCGAAAAGGATGTTCTGACATGCCAGAGGATATAATTTCAAAAGTACAATATGGAAATTAAATAAAAACTATTCCTGGTTACGACTAATAGAAATAGTCTATAATTATGAAAAACTCAGGCCTCACAGTCACCCTAATCTGTCCCTGGAGCCAGTAGAAAAACAGATGCATCTCTAGAAGGTGAATCACAGAATCATAGAACCAACTAGGTTGGAAAAGACCTTTAAGATTATTAAGTCCAACCATTACTCCAGCCTCATCTACACGGGTTTTGAACACCTCCAGTGAAGGTGATTGCACCACTTCCCTGGGCAGCCTATTACTTTCCAATACCTGACTACCCTCTCAGTGAAGAAATTTTCCCTAATATCCAAAGTAAACCTTCCCTGGTGCAGCTTGAGGCAGTTACTTCTACTGCTTGTTACTTGCGAGAAAAGACCAGACCCCACCTCACTACAACCTCCTTTCAGGTAGTTGTAGAGTGTGATAAGGTCCCCCCTAAGCCTTCTCTTCTCCAGACTAAATAACCACAGTTCCCTCAGCTGTTCCTCACAAGACTTGTGCTCCAGACCCTTCACCAGCTTCACCAGCTTCATTGCCCTTTTGTGGATGTGCTCCAGAACCTCAAAGAACCCATGTAAAATCTAACTATAATTGTAATTAGTCATCGTGGAGAGAAATAACTTCATAAATTCCAGTAGAGCTAATATCTTCTTGTGCAGGTTCCAGTTTCTTCAATGTTAAAAATGGAGGAGAAACACACACTCATGATTTGTGGAAATTCTAATTTCAATGCTACTTGTCAGAACTCTAGGCACATTTCTGAGCAAGTGACCAGTTTGGAGCTATATGAACAATAAATTAGTCTGCTCAAAATTTTTCTTCATTTCCATAAATTATTGTAGCATTCATTTACCAATCCCTATATTTTTTATCAGAAAATTATTAGTAGACAAAAAATGTTAAAAATATTTCCCACTTTGGATATGATTATTTTATTATGCTTTTGGAATAGTTTTTCAGCTCATGAAGTTATTTCTTTAGCTCACTCTGAAATAATGTAAGGAACTATAATTTATGGCTTTTACAAAGTTCACATGCAAAAACTGCATTTTGTTCTGCTTGGAAAGTAATTGTCAAATTTGGTCCTGGATGACATTTTCACATACTTGCTCCAGGTTAAATGTACCATTGCCACAATAAAATCTGAACACATTTCACAGCAAAATACCTCTTTCTGTCTATGAAAATCAGCCTCTGTGTTTGAAGAAGATACCAAGCCACCTGGAAAACTTCAAAAAATATTTTAGCTGGAATAGGTACACTGACTTTTTGGGCATGCAGTGCAGATTTCTGCAAGCTTACATCACTGGTTGTGATGCTGCTTTCTACATAATTGCTATTTTCACTACAGTAATGAATTTAACACTTTCAAGATAAAGTTCAATGTCATTCTGTACTGACAGCCTATTATCTTATGCTGAAACATTTGAATCTTCTTTTTGAGCATAAAATCATAGGACAAAGCCAGCCTTTCACAAAGAAAAAAGAATATTAAGTGAAGATAAAAGCAGATCATAAGCTGTTCCTCAATTACTATTTCCCTTGCTAGGGTGAGGTTCCTAGACTCCAACAAAGACGAAATACAGGATTTTATGCAAGGCTCATTCAAGTATTTAACAGAGTTATGTTTTATGTGATAAACAAAAGACCTGTTCACTTATCTGTTGGAAAAATTGTAAAGCCAATGCCTTTTGTAACTATATGAATGCAGAATTTTGATAAATAAATTTACTGCTTCATAATACCTGAAATTTCAATGAATAGACACCTAAAGCAAAACTGTCAGGGGATATTTACAGTTTTATGTGAATTGACCTTATCTGTAAAATCATAAGTAATATATAATTAGCTCCTATACAACATGGAAAAGAAAACTTTACTTATTCTGTCTTCCTAACCATGGAATACATCTGATTTTAAATAGTCATTAAATAGCCTTCCCCAAAGAAGTTGTTAAAATTTTGTGCATTCATTTACAACAAAACTAATACATTGAGGACAGAGTCAAGAGAGAAGCTGAACCATCTACTACATCTATTCTATCTCAAATACCCAAAGAAAGAGCCAAAACTAGCAGAGGCTTGACACTGGTAATGTAAGATGCAGTGCAGACAAATACTCACTGTTTCTTTCACTGTATCTTTCATCTAGTGAAAGATACTGAGCTTGAAAAGAATTTTAGGAATCTGGGCCCATAGATGAACAGTGAACATGCTGATCAGCGCTTAGGAGGGCTCTACAGTGGAAGAGAATATAGAGAGAAAATTGATCTGCCAAGGAAGGTGATTTTTATGACTAGAACCTGCAGTTGTTTTGTCTAAGAGCTGAGACAGTTCACTGCTTTCCTTTATAAAAGAGAAGAATAAAGAAGACAGTGCTATGGTCCGCCTCTAATATAATTGCTTAAATAAGCAGGGCACCAACCCAAACACTGGGAAGAAAAATCTCATTTTTCCTGATCATGTGCTTGCTACTAGAGAGGGAGATCTGTTAGGTGCTTCAGAATATAATTCATCTCCTTCCAAAATAATGCAGTCTGACCCCCAGGAATGGAGCCAGGAATCAGGCACTTTGAAACTCATGCCAGAGCAGTTCTAGGCATGTGCAGAGGGAAAAATGTAAGTACTGTGACTAGGACATATCAAACTTTTAAAGTACTGTTCACAGTAAGTGTTTGGGGATCTAAAGATCCCCAAAGCTCTAAAGTACACCCTTATCTCTTTCCCACAAAAATCCTAGTAACATAAAGGTGACAAATAGCAGTAGTCCCAGTCTACGCAGCACTCTCTTCCGTTTCTAACATAATTACAAAACCTTGTTCATGGTTATCTGCATTAGCCATAATGATCAAAATTGTGCATGGGAGAGTGGGAAGTTGGAAATGGAGAGATGGAGATGGGAAATTCCCCAGGCAACTTGCAGGTGAACCTCTTAGAGACCATTTTGTGGTAAGGTTTTTAAGGATTTAATGTTTCACCGTTTATTGTTTTTAAGCCCTTAGATTGTAAGCTGGGCTAAAAGGCTGCAGCTGGGCAGCAGAGGGGAAGATCGACTGACTCCTCTGACAATTGCTGTCTGGGTGAGGTTAAATCACTTCACAAAAAGCAAGGGGAGACAGTCTGTGCTTTCCCAACAAACATCAATGTATCCTCCAGTCTGCAGTGGATGATGAGACATGCAGGGATGTAGCAGGGTGCCTAAAGCTCATGTGAGGAGTGTGAGACTCCTGTGAGCAGCAGAGACCCTCAGTCTGCAGTGGGCATGTCCTCAGCCCTGCACAATTGGAAAGTCTCTTCCAGGGAGCCATAAATGTGTTTGGAAGCACTTAGATTGCTGAATTGTCAATACTGGTGGAAACAAATTTTCTTATAAGATCACAGGGACCAGGGAGCGAGCTCTTTTCCAGCATTCATTTTCTTTCATTCAGAAGATCTGATTTTTTAATAATTTAAAGTATTTTTCTTTTCCAGATCATATATTTCTGTTTAAGTAAAGACTAGTTTTGAAGACTGGAAGTCAATGATATCTTCTAGTGCTAGGATAGTAAGATTCATCTGCCCTGACTAAATGGTGTTCAGTCAGACTAGACTCCTTTTGTACTCACTGGAAAGGAGTAAGCACTTAGAAAAGGTCATCTCATAGTAAGCTTCAAGAATAAGTAAATTGAATTGCCCTACAAAGCAAATTTAAAGTGACCAGTTCATACTTGATAGCTAACTCCTAGTGCCTAAAATTGGGTGCTGTCACTCCTTCTTTTTTCATACTTCTATTCCTTAGTAATATTATATATATATAAATGTAATACCGATAATTTTTGAAGATTGTACTTGGTTATGTCCCACAAGTTATCTCAGCAAAAATTATCAGACTAGTGATATATTTTAAAGGAGAACCAAGCCTATTGCCTATCCAGTTGCGCTCTTTTTCTTTTTGAGAATGAATTTTTCATTTGTGATACAAACTGACATCTTTTAGTACTCATCATTAATAACACAGGTTTCTAATGAAAATAGAATATCCTAACCAAACAAGTTCATACAGCAAGGCTATAACTGCACAATTCTAGTGCAGTAAACATTAGATTCAAATTTAGTTAAAGTTAATTTTTTCTAATGTTTCAAGTAAGAATTTGTAGTACGATCTAATGCTAATGATACTTTAAAGTTTATTCAGCCTAAATGCAGGAAGTAAACCAAAATTGGTATTAAACAATATCTGATGAATTCTTTGAAAGAACAGCAAGCTTTAAAAATCTCTATCATAATTATATGAATCTTAACAGAACTCCTCTGATCCCTCAACCATGCAAAGATGCAATAATTTTTTTGCCTTATTAAGTTTACATGTCATGGAATAGACTACACATACAAAATGACTGCATTTACTGTGTGCATATAATTCCAACAAAATATGACATTCATAAAAATCTATGAGCTGCAGCCATTTATTTCTTAAATGATTTCTCCTACCATGTGAGGACACGTGAGGTCCTTTCCCAGAACTATCAGTAAAATGTCACTGTTGCTGTGGAATCAGACACATGAATTCAACCACAGGATAGAGAGTGAAAAGTGCACTACAAAGACAAGACAAAATCCACTAGATGAACAATGATAGGATTTTAACTTGATATATGTGAATCATGGAAGTCTAAAAGACTGTGAAGTCAAAAGAAGTATCTAGGACTGAATGCAAATGTAACCATGTTTCTTGAGAGTGGAAGAGATCTCTACAAAACACAAAATAGATGATCACTGGTTTAGCAACTGAAGGTATTAGAAAGTGTAAAAAAGGAAACAAAAAACTAGGATGCTGATGGTGGTCTCATGAAAGCCAGTAGATATTTTACTATAGTCAGGACTATAGTAATTTTCATTCATTTCTTCTCCAAAGTACCAGTAAGGCTATAAATAAATCTGCTTTTTACTAAAAGGCCATGCTTATAGTAAGGTTGAATGAAATGAGAAAAAAATGTGTAACAGAACTTTCAAAAAAATTTAGGAAGAAGCTTCTATGTATTTCAATCAAAACACATTTTAGACTTGTTCTGTAAAGCCCATAACACCTCCTTCTGTTAAAAAGGGCTATTCCAATAACTCAATAAAGTTAACTCCCAGTTCTTATCTGTGTCATGAAGGTAAGTGTATTTTTACTAGTTTAGCTTAGTGTCCTCATGTCTTTACTGCACATAAGAAAATACTTTGTTCAGTCAGGATAATAGTCACAGAAATGGGAGCAAGTTCCTGTGCCTCACTTGAGTAGTTTGAGACATGGAAGCCTTTCTGAGTTTCCTTCACCAAATGACTAGTGCAGGGTTAACTTCATGAAGTGTTATGCCTTGGGAAGAACTGTAGATGGAAAGGATGATTTCTTCAGGAATAGTGTGGTCCAGTTTTGGTCTTGGTATTATAAAAGTAAGGCTTAGAGCATAAATTCACCTAGTGAATGAATTCTGACCTTAGTTTTCAAAAGCTCTCATAAACAAGCCAACAATATAGAAATTGCTGCTCGCTTCCTGATGAACTGCAAAAAACCTTTTATGTGCATCTGTCCTTTGAGCTCAATTTAAAAGGTACCTGAGACAAATTAAAGGCTTTTGTATAGTAACACTCTTTCAATTTTTTTCATTTATCTAAATAAACAGCTACCCTCCTAGCCTCAAAGAGGATTTCTTCTATATTGAAAACATGTCTTCTTGAGAGAAAATATCAGAAGACTGTCTAGCAAGAAAAAGATACTTATTAGACTTCAGCATTTTTTTAAGAGATACCTTTGATTTATGTTGCAGTGTCTCAGCAGTTGTTTTCTTAGCAAGTAAATGTGTCAACTGGAAAATATCATAGTTGATTATAGAGTGCAAAAATGAAAGTTACTTGGTACAAATGAAGCAGCCTTTGAAGAGGTAAGGGCTAGTTTGCCATGAAGTAGCATTAACAAAGCTGGACTATAAAACAAACATGAAAACACTACAAAAGATATTTGATTACATGAATGTTAAGAAAAAAGAAAGGTTTTCAGTGATAGAAAATTGTCTTCAGAGGAGAAACAAAAGAACTGACTTAATGATCAGAAATCTCAAACGTGAATCCTTATATTGCACATTATGCCACTGTTCCCTTAAGAAAACTGTCCCTCGGACTAAGGGAAGAAGAAAGCTCATTGCTGAGGTAGGAAATATGACAGTGGCAAACACTGCTTACACATTTGAGAAAAGAATGGAAACCCCCTACAGACTAACAGAATAACAACCTTTCATTCAACAAAGCCTCAGAAGGATTTGAAGCTGTCATTTTGCTGGAAGAGAGACTAGTGAGGTATGCCTCTAAAGTCATGGGAAAAATACAGAAGTAGTCATGGGAGGAAGATTTCTGTGAGCGTCTTGTAAAGATAAATATACACAGAGTCATCTCAATTATCCAAATGACTAGCTAGACAAACTCTCAATTACTAAAACTAAAACATGTTCCCTGAAGCAAGAAGAGCTAACTAAAGAACAGGGATAAAGAAGACCTCCCAGAATTTAAGAGCAGGATATTATGCAGATGCTTCAGAGGTGGGCTTTGGCATCCTTTACTCTCCTGAGTGATGAAGAATTTTGATTTTACACTGCAAGAAGCAAGACATTTCATAAGAATCCATGACTATCATTATAAAAACAAGATATGGACAAGATATGAGAAGTTAATTGTACCTGATATAACCTGAACCCAAAGACCACGTCACAGAATTACAGAACGGTTGAGGTTGGAAGGGACCACCAGAGTTCATGTGGTCCAACCTCTATGCTTAAGCAGGGTCACCTAGAGCACATTACTCAGAATTGTGTCCAGCTCTTGAATATCTCCAGGGAAGGAGACTCCACAACCTCTCTGGGCAACCTCTTCCAGTGCTCTGTCACCCTCACAGTAAAGAAGTTCTTCCTCATGTCCAGATGAAACTTCCTGTGTTTTAGTTTATAACTGTTGTTTCTCATCCTATTGCCTGGCACCACCAAGAAAAGTCTGGCTCCATGTTCCTGAGACCCTCCCTTCAGATACATACATACATTGATCAGACAATATCTGCTGTTCTCGGAAGTTACGCAAGTCCACAGAAGTCTAGCTGTACACAACAGTTAAGAAAAACTACACTTTTTAATGCTTACTTAGGTTCGAATTTGAAACCCATGATGGATTTTTATGTAATGAAATAACTGATTGTATGAGGTAAAAATCACTTAATGTTGTGTGCTGCAAAATGTTGAAAATAAGTCATCAAGCACAAAGGAAGAGTAAAAGAAATAAAGAAAGAGCAAAATAAGTAAAGGCATTGAGTAACCATAGGAATTAAAGTTATTTTATTTTGTATAAATACTTTATTCCTGTGGTCGCAAAGAGGACTGTCCATATATGATCCCATATGGAGAAATATCCTATAGAATCTGAGTATGACAAACTCAATAAACACAAGAAAAAAACATGACAGAGGTATTAAAATTCTGTAGATTCCCTAAGCCACCTTGATCCACATTAGTCTAAGTTTATTTGGGTTCAGCAAGGAGGATTTTGCTGGCAGGCTAAACTCCATTTCAAAACTGATAGGTAGCATAATACAGTACATCAAATAGTACTGTGTTACTGCGTTTTAAATGTCAACTTACATATAGTGACAGGGCAGAATGAATAAATATCAGAAAGCACTTCATCATTTAAACATCTGATTATGAGCAATGATGGTCCTTGCCAGAGGAGAAACCTCTTTTTCTGGCCACTGGATTTAATGGAAGCTCCAAATTCATCCCTGTCCTTTGCAATCCCTCCTTCCTCACATACAGCCGAGAGTGTACAGGCCTGCCCACATGTAAAAGTTTTGAAAAAACTACCAGTTTTGCAAAACTCTGACCATTTCAGCTGATTTACTTTCCCATTTCTCTTAGTTTTCTCCTAAAGGTCATGCTTTCCAGCAAGGCATCAAATATACTATAACTTTGTATGTAGTAACTTCTGATGACTGTAAATCAGTGATCAAAATTCAGACTATGTTTTCTGTTTGGGAGGTAAGAAACCCATACCTGGTGTGCTTTAAACCCATCGCTAATCAATATTTCTTAGCAATTTAATTAATTAAATCTTTAGAGTCTGTTGCATGCCTTTGAAAATTCACTTCTTTTTTCTTCATAAATCAAAAAGAATTAATGGAAAGAAATATGCCACAGTTCAGATAAGAAAGGAAACAAAAGGAAAAAAAGACAGTAGCAGCCTTGAAAGTCATCCATCACAGTTTCTGAAGCGTCATGAGCCCACTGAGCACTTTTTTTCCCCTGTGTCAGTTTGCAGGCAGTGGCTCAGACACCATTAGGGTTGGTAGAAAAGCAGCTAGCTATCTGTCTTGTTTCTGACTGAAGAAAGCAGCAAAGATGGAATAATAAGGATGGCAGAAAGACTAAAAATAGACACCTAGTTAAATAAAAAATTGAAGTATCAGTGACAGATGTTCCTAAATTCTCAAAGGTGTTTAGATCTTTTCAAAAAGAACAAATGATATTTCACTAGAAACAGCTAAAAACATGTGAATTCCATTCTAGTATTCCTGTTAAAACTGACAGAGAGATTCTGATCTCAAAGTAAAAACCTACTGAAAGTGTCTGGGACAGAATGAAACCTCTCAACTACTTTTTGTGTTCTACATAATGAAACAATTCAGACACCCATTTTGAAATAGTCTTGAAATTAGAGTAAAGGCAGCATTATAACAAACAGTTCCAAAGTACTGTGTAACAGGAAATTCACATGATGGACTTGCACTCCAAAAGACCAAAAAGAGACAGTACTTGCCAAAATTGATCTCTGGTAGACAAAACTTATTCAACTGTGGTACCTTTATTGGAATTTACAATTAAAAAAACAATACATCTTTCTACTTAGGTTGACAGTACAAACCTAGATAGATCAAAATTAACTGCAATTAAGTACCCACTGCAGTGTTCTATGTTAAAAAGCTATAATCTTGCTCTTACAGTAAAATGTTCATAACAAGGAAGCAAAGACAGAGAAAACAATATTGAGAATTACAATATACAGACAGATATAAGTGATAATCTTTCTAAATATAAACTGAGTGTTTTCTGGTGGATGAACAAGGGAAGGAATAATCCTTTCATCTGTTTGTAGTATTTCAGGCAACAACTCTGACCTTCTCGCCTTGTTCGATGTTTGGAAATGTCAAACAACTTCTTAACGTGAGATTTATTTAATTAATTAATTAATCCTGGCTGAACAAGAAACTATAGTCAAGTACAGCCTTCATTAAAGGATTATGCAAGATCTGATACCTTTTTCTAAATTTCATGGAGTTTTTTCTGGGAGAAGTAAAATGTTAAAATTCTTGCAAAGATGAGGCAAAGAATGTCTTTAGAGCACTATAGTTGAGTAGTTTGAACTTACTTATGCACTTGAAACTCTATTGTTTAGATTTTACTGCTTTTTACTTTCAAAATCTCCTTTCACCTTCATTTAAAATTAGTTTTTAAATCAGGCTGAATTATTAATAACCTTTCAAATTAATGTTGTAAAAAACATGCACCAATTTATAAAACTGATAGTTTACTTTGCAAGATGTTTTAGGAGTATATCTGTGGTTTACGACAGGTGCGTTTGCAATTTCCTCTGTCTTTATTTTTGAGCTTGAATGAGCATAAAGCTAAAGCAAACTTCCCTGAGCTTCTGCATCTCATCCGTTATCCTGTAAAAAGAAGATAATTCACTCATTTCAACTCACTTTGAATTAAAACTGTAACTACGCTAAAACCACAGTGAACTCTATAAAACTTATTCTGAGTTTAAACTCAAGGGTATTTCAAGTGGCATAAGACTGGATTTAACACAGACCTACTATTTTGCTGCCTTACCTCAAGTCAAGAAGTTGTTTTTTATTGACAAAGTGTGAAATAGATAAACTGAGCTATTTCTGAGTGCAATCTTTAAAAATTGGCATGTTGTCCATTTCTGAAAACAGAAATGCCTAATGACATTGACGGATGGGTGTTAAAACACCTAAAACTACTGCAGTGTGAAAGATGGTTTGAAGGCAATGGGTCTGACTCTCCATGTCCTGCAAAAATCCTGGGTTACTTTTATTGTGCAAGTAGTGTTGAGCTACGTAAATGGCCTGCAGGTTCATTCTGTGAAGAAATATTTGTGTTTTCTACTTCCTGTCATACTTGTGCTCAAAAGACGGCCATGGAAAAGCATTTTCTACAGCTGAGGCTCTTCTGTACCTCAAGGACCAGTAATTAGCAGTGTAACAGACTGGGTCTCCACAAGGAGTAGTTCCTTGGTCTAACCTTGCGCCTGGATCCTCCTCAAGCATATCTTGGCAGGTGAGTAGTATTTGGGTGGATGGAGAAGACTAAAGGATGCATCAGCGAGAAAGCAGAAGCACATTTATGTGTCAAGCAAGTCTTGTTTCTGCATATTCCTAAGTATGTGTGGCAGCCCCCCCCCCCCCCCCATTTTTTTAACAACTAAAACACAGAGCGA
>NW_009922567.1:79123-80671 GCF_000696875.1 Nestor notabilis
AGAAGCTACAACAAAGGAGGAAAGATATTGATGACACATGACAGTTTGAAAAAAAAAAAAAAACAATGAATAGGCTTTGTTTTGGTTTTGTGCTGGAGCATAAAATTCATTTCAGTGACAGAAATATTTTTTCTCCTGAATTTGTTTCTTTCAATGACTTCTTCATTAATAAACATACTTATTTCTACAGACAACTTTCTTTTCATCCTTTCTATCTGGCTTCCTACTGCAGTTATAAGAAATAGTCTAAATGCCATTAACATCACTCATTTTTATAAGGCTTACAGAACATTATACAACCCATAGTTAAGAATAAATGCAACTTTATAAAATGTAGAGCAGCTTCTCTTCTATATGATGCTACAAAGCAATAGTGCGAAGATGCATAAATTTCTTGAAATATTCAGAAGATCCTAAGTTTAACAGGAAAATGTTTAACAGAAATAATACTGCAGTGCAAAACATTTGAAGTCATCAGAAAATTAGTAGCATTGTTATTATTTATATATAAAAGCCATTATAATACTTTTTTCACTCTGTAATATTATCCATCAGTTCTTTTTAACCTCATAGTGCCTGTTTTGCATATTCAAAAGCTTGGCCCCAGTCCTACCCACTTTAGGTCAATGGGAGTTTAATGACTGCCTTGAATAACAGGATCAAGCCCATAATGGCTGTCAAACTAACAAAAATATTTAATGCCTTTAAGTGAAATGGATGACCTTCTAACTTGCTCTCATGAAAAATGAAGCTGCTACTCTTATATACATACCATACATGCTCATAGCTTGAATTACCCTACAATTTCACTCTACGTGGTATCCATCATTTGTCACATTATGCTATTTTAAGTAGGCAACCTTGCAATCAATAGCATTAAACATCTTTCTTGGAAGAAGTGCATTACACAATAAATCTCAGCCAATCTGACAGAAGGGATGTTTAACCCTCACTCCCTCAGATACTTCTGGCCAAAGTTTGAAAACTGAAGCCAAAAGTTAGGCATAGTAGTACAAAATTCAGATGACCTAATTTTCAGGAGGGCTTAGCAATCACAGCCTTCCCTGAGCTCATTGAACAGTGTGAGCTGCATACTTAACACTTGACAGCCCTGAAGAGCAGTTGCGCAAGTACAGATTTAGGCCCCTAAACTTAGGGACTTAAGTTGAATCATTTAGATCTTTTCTGCTGCTGTGGCGTAATTCAAGTGATTAACATATATTGACGTATACTATATCAACCTACCTTTCAGCTGTCATGCACTTAAGCAGATGGCTCCATATATCATTTGTTTAATAATCCATACAGCATTGTCCTTTCATTAATAGTTAACTACATATGTTGGACAATAAATTAGATGAGTGATAGCGTACCTCATAGACAACATGGTAGATAAACTTTAAGATTATAAGTGCTGTGTCAGCAATCTACTTCATTATGTGAAGCTATCAAATATTTTGGTGAAGTTTCTGAAGGTGTAACTTTATCTTTGGATTTTCTAACCCTCAGAACTGGTATTCTTACAGCTACTATTTGCTGTTCTAGCGT
>NW_009922568.1:0-517 GCF_000696875.1 Nestor notabilis
GAGGTGGCTGCTCTGGGGGCAAATAAGTGCCCCCAGGGGCAAATAAACCACCCTGGGGGGCAAATAAAGGCTCTTTTTGGGGGAATAACACCCCCCTGGGGGCAAATAAGCCCCCCTGAGCGGCAAATAAGGGTCCTTCTGAGGGGAATCTCCCCCCCTTTGGGGGTCAAATGGGAACATAAAGGGGGGTATTGCACCCTCAAGGGGTAAAGGTGGCCCTTTGGGTGGGAATGAGCCACCCAGAGGGGCAAATAAAGGCCCTGCTGGGGGGGATAACACCCCAATGGGGGCAAAACGGCTGATCAGGGGGCAAATAACACCCCCCCCGGGGGTAAATAACACCCCCCTGAAGGGCAAATAAAGGCCCTTCTGGGGGAGAATCTCACCTCAACAGGGCAACTAACACCCTTGTAAGCAGGAAAAGCCCCTATTGAGGGGGGGGGAAGGGGAATCACACACACCCCCGGGGGCAAAATAGCCCCTGTGGGGGCAAATACCCCCCTTAAGGGGCAAATAA
>NW_009922569.1:0-1574 GCF_000696875.1 Nestor notabilis
GAGCTGGAGGAGATTTAAGGTCTCTTCCAACACAAACTAATCTGGGATTCAATGAAATCTGGGTGGAAATCAGGCTCTGGGGTTATTGCTGCTGCTTTCAGCAAGGGGCTTGACTCCAGTGGGAGCACTCCCTGAGGGCAGTGTCTGGAGGGCAGAGTGGAACTGGGGGCAATCAGGCACCTTTTAGGACATTTATTGTATCGTTTCAATGGAAAAGGAGGAGGGAACAATCGGTTTGAGCTCTCTCGGGCCAGCTCTGCACCTCGGGCCACTCGGGAAGAGCCAAGCCCACATCTAGAGAGCAGGAAGCCGGGGCTCCCGCGGTCCTTGGGCCTCGGGTTCTCCTCGCAATCGATGGGCTTTAGGCACTTAAAAGCTTTCAAGGCTGGAGGCCAAGGTCTGCTCCCGTGCAGCAGGAGCACGCTCTCTGCTCCCATCCTCTGCCAGCTCCAAAACCACCCACCCGTGCTCCGATGGAGGGGTGGGAAGAGCAGCTCCAGCTCCAACCACCATTTAAGAGCTGCTGAGCTTTCTCTCCGTGTAGTAAACACGGAGCAGCTGCTCAGTCCACCCACAGCAGCGTTTTACCATGCAGGGGAGAGCTGCTCCCTCGATTTAGTCACTCGGGGAGGGACTGATGCTGATACCTCCCCCTTTTCCCTTACTCCAGCCTTGGGGCTGCTCATCCTCTGTGCTGTGCTTCACATGCAGCCTGCGACAGATGGGGGTGCCCCAAGAATCCAGTGTCTGTGCTCTGCGGGGGGTTCTTCCCATGGGAATGGGGCTCAGCTATTCCCATGGGAATGGGGTTTGACTTGATCACAGCCTCCAAACCAAGCGGTGCAGGCGTTGCCCTCCTGGCTCGGGGTGGGAGATGACACCGTGCCAGTGCTGGCCGGGCCAGGATCAACCCACAGCTCCAGGACGGATGCATCCCGCTCCGCGGGTGCAGGCTGGTGCACGTGGATCAGGGGAGGATGAAGTGTCAGCGCTGCAGTGGGGCAGACGGAAGGGCTTGGGGACTCCGTGGATTGGGGCCACAGAGCCACCCCCGTGCTCTCTGGGGGACAGGCCACAGAATCCCTGCTGGCACCTCCCTGGAGGGAGACTCGGAGCACCCCAAAAGCACAGCTCCGGGGTGGGAGGGATCCAGCATTCCCAGGCCAGGCTGGATGGAGCTTGCAACTGGATGAGCTTTAAGGTTCCTTTAATCCAAACCATTCTATGACGCTAATTCTGATTCCCCAAACTCTCTCCCCCCCCCCCCCCACATCCCCTTTACTCACCAATGTCCCCTCATTGGGGGCCACAGAGCCACCCCCCTGCTCTCTGGGGGCTCCGAGCTGGGGTTTGGCCCCCAAACACCCTCGAGGTGCCGACAGGGCACAGAATCCCTGCTGGCACCTCCCTGGAGGGAGACTCGGAGCACCCCAAAAGCACAGCTCCGGGGTGGGAGGGATCCAGCATTCCCAGGCCAGGCTGGATGGAGCTTGCAACTGGATGAGCTTTAAGGTTCCTTTAATCCAAACCATTCTATGACGCTAATTCTGATTCCCCAAACTCTCTCCCCCCCC
>NW_009922569.1:1617-2891 GCF_000696875.1 Nestor notabilis
TTCCCATTACTATCCAAGTGTCCCAATCTGGTTTCAATTACACTCCTTCACTTCCACGTCTGTGATTTCTCCTAATACCTCTCTCCATGTCCCCCTGTCCCATTTTTCACTTGCTAATCCCCAGCCTGACTCCCAGCTTCCCTCCCTTCCCTTTCCAGCACGATCCATCACCCGGCCTGCAGAGGGGGGATCCAGGGCAGAGCCTCAGATGAGCCTCTGGTTCCTTATAAGGACCGACCAAAGGAATCTCAGGCGAGCAGCGACCACGATGTCCGGGAAACTCAATCCCTGCTCGGGCTGGAGCCATGGCAAAGCCCCGAGGCAGTAAAACCAGCCCGTGGCTTCCCTCCCTGAGCAAGCAGCAGGATCTTGTGCGTTGTGAAACGACCCCGAAGGGCCGGGCAATGGGAGGAGAGAAAACTGCTCCTCGTGGCACCCAAAATAAAGGACATAAATATGTCCGCAGCAGGACCTTTATCAGTGTTTTCCTGCTTAAGCTGTGGGTTGATTCCACGTGGCAGGGGAGGGCTGGGCTTTGGGAATGGATTCATTCAGGTTTGGTGCTGATGGATCAAGGATGCTGCTGCTGGGAGCACATGGATGTCAAAGCCATTGTGGCAGTGATAAGGCTGCCAAGGCAGGCGGTGCAGGATGGGGGGTGAGGGGGGTGCTTTTCCTTGGCTCAAAGCTGGGCTTTTTCCTGGTTCGATTTGTATTTTGGGAGTGACATTTATCTTCATTGCTCCAATGCTTAGAATGGAGCATTCCGGTTGGAAAGGACCTACAACGATCACCTAATCCCGCTGGGGGATGTTGTTCCAACTGTTCACCAGGGGGCATGGAGCCCAGACAAGATCCAGCAGGATTTTGTGCCTCCTTCTTCCCTTCTCCCAGCATCTGGCCTGCCCCAAGCAGGGGGGTAGTGGGGGTTGTGCCATAGCCCCTGCTGACTGCGCCGTGCCTCGGTTTCCCCGGGTGTGAGGCAGGGAAGCTGATCCCTGCTTCTGGCACCCGTATCTGGAGAAATCGGCTCTTTACTTGCCAAGTGCTCAGGAATCCTGAGGCTCCATCGATGGGTGGAACTGGAAATGCTGGTTTGCAGAGCTGGGTGGTTCCTGCCGGGCCCTTGGGCTGTTTGCAGGCTCCACACAGGCTCATCAGCAGTGAGGATGGAGACATCCAACCATCCCGGCTACCACAGCCCCGGGGCATGGCGCAAAGAGCATCATAGAACCATTACAGGCGGGTTTGGGATGGAGGGACCTTAAGGCTCC
>NW_009922569.1:3161-8132 GCF_000696875.1 Nestor notabilis
GGGGACCCTCCCGCCGCGGCCACCTGCACGATTTGCACCGGCTGCTTCCCCGCAGCTCGACCCCATCCCAGCCCCTTTCCAGCAGGAAGATCCATCCCCTCGGCCATCCCGCTGCCCATCGCTCATCCTGCCTCCCCGCGGCGCTGGCCCCAAAGGTTGTGGGGCTTTAAATCACCTTCATTTCCCCCTTCCAGGCATCTCCGGCAGCGAGCAGATGGAGGAGGGGCTGGTTTGGGTCAGGGGCTGGGGGCTCCGAGCCCCTTCCTGCAGCGTGACGAGGTTTCTATGGGGCTGCTGCAGGGAAGAGCAGGGGTTGTGACACCCCAGCCCCATTGATTTCCCTTCAGCCCAGGAATCCCCTCCTGGGTTCTGCTCTCACTGAAGCTGTTGGTGAATGGTCCATCCCCGCAGAGCCCCCAGTGCCAGCATCCAGCACCTCCTCCCTGCTCAGGAACAGGGAACGAGGGGTCCCTCCTCCTGGGGTCAAACGAAGCTTTCCTCCGAGGCAGGTAATGACCGGATCACAGCCTCCCAGTGCTGGATGGAGGGATGGGGCCCTGCTCTCATGGACGTGGGGTGGCCCTGGGCAGAGGCAGCACAACTGTCACCCCCTTTGCTCCTTTTACACGCCCAAAGCACGGATCAGGGGGGTCGGGGGGGCTCCCACCTCCTCTGCTTGTGGTTACAACGCAAAGCGTTCCACAGCATTGAGGGGGAAACAAAGAGATGCAGAGAAGCGCCTCTCTTTTCCTGGTGGTTCAGCTAATGGGGGGGTCTCGAGTGACCCCCGGCAGCCCCATTCCTCACATTGCTGTGTGGTTCCTCCAGCCCCATCTCCACGCTGGATGGCCCTTTCCCATCGCCTTTAATGCGAGATGCTTTTCCACCCTATGGGCGAGCAGGGGGTCAGTGCAGCCCTTCACTATGATCAAGGTTTTTGGGAGCTGTCTGGCCACGTTTCCCCCTCCCTGCTCCCAGTCCATGCTCACCCCGTCCATCCATCCATGCATCCATCCTGATGTTCTCCAGCATCCAGCACTTTCCTCCTGCACTCACCCACCCAATGCTCCCCCGGTGGGATTTGGGTGGGATTTGACCCTGGCAAAGCTGCTGAATCAGGCTCCTGACAGAGATGCCCAAAGGGAGAAAAGGGAAGGAGAAGAGGCCGGGATTGCGGATGAATCCCGAGCTGCCACTCAGAGGCACTGTCCCTATGGCAACCGCTTCCAGCGCCCCGGCTGCAGCATCCTCTTCTTTTCATCTCCTCCTCTGCACATCTGTGCACAAAAGCGGGGCAGGAATCTTCCTGGGAAGCATGGAATGGGGCTGGAAAGGGGCTGAGCCCACCTGGGTTGTATTAAGAGCTTCTAAGGCAGGTGGGAGACAGGAGATGATGGGATGTTTCTATCATTGCACCTGATACAAACCCAGTGTTTCCCCAGAGTTCTTGGGATGCTGCTGCAGGAAACCCATGAGCTCCTCACGCTCCCCTTTGGAATGTGGTGGAGGCTGGAGCCTCGGGGCTGTGATGGGTCCTCCCTGGAGCTTGGCTGGATGCATTAACCAGCAGGGATGCGGTTGGGAGAAATGCATTTCCATCCATCTCCCTGCAGGAGAGTGGCTCCGAGCAGCGCCCAGCAGCCAAGTGCTCACCGAGGTGAAGCTCCTGGGAGTGCAGGGGGGAGAGGGGCTGCTCTGCGCCTCCCAAGCTCACCAGTATTCCTGCAGGGAATCAACCCTCCAGGAGAGCTGCAGCTCCCTGCTGAGGGAGGGAGTGGGCTGGAAGATGTGGGTAAATGTGGAGAGTCCCCTGGGAACGCGCATCCCAGCGGGAGGGTGAAGCAGGAGCTGTTGTCCCTGGGGAATCGCCACACTGGGGCTGGGTCTTGGGTGCTTGAGGATTCCATCCATTGGGAAGAAATGAGCCTGGAGATGAGGAGGGCACGTGCTGGAGGCTGAGCCATGGGAGACAGGGATGAATGGGATGGATGAGGGCTCTCATCCCATTAGGCTGAGCCTGGGTGCTCGGTGCATCCCTTCCCACGTCCCTGGAGCTTCTCAGCAGCTGTGGTTGCCGCAGAAGGGAGCTCATTTCCCAGCCTGATGAGGTAAACTAATTGCTGCCTTCATTCCCGATGCAAATCAGACAGCAACAAAGCCCAGAGCATCTGCAGGAGCGGGATGAGCCGGAGCTGCTGGGCTCCACGCACTGACCTCTGCTATAACCCATTGCGGCTGCATGGATCCCATCCGTGTGGTGCCCACCAACACCTTGTCCTGCCCATTCCCTGCCCAGCTCCTGCCCCTTTAATTCAATCAACTCAGTGACAGTGTTTGGTGTCTTTAATGAGCTGTTTCCCATGGGATTAGGGCAGGGTTTTGCTGCCCACATAGAGCAGAGCCAGGAAAGGAAAAGAAGGAAAGAGCCCTTTGCAAACATCTTGTGCTCTTGAAAGCAGGTGAGAGCTTTCCAAAGGTCAGATGAATGAAGATCAATTGGATAAGGGTAATGTGATTGGGATGAGCAGCGCTGTCTCCGCAGGGAAGCGGGTCTCTCAGACCTGCTGGAATTCTCCAAGTGAGTAAACAACCAGAAGGAAATTGGTAAAGGCAGTTTTATTCTGGCTTCTAGAAGGGTTTTAATGAGGTCCATAACGTGACAGCGATGCAGAACTGCAGCTGGGGTTGGCAGCAGTGGGCTGGGCACGTGGGGGAGTGGAAAATCCACCTGGGAAAAGCAAAGCCTGGTTTGGGATGAGCATCCCCTCCGCTCGCTCGGTGGATGTGGTGAGGCCAAGGGCAACCAGCCCTGGGATGCTTGAAGAGGAATCAGGGCTTGGGATGCACATGGAGGTGGATCCCTCCGACCCCTCAAGGTCTGCACCCACCATGGGATGAGGAAACATGGGTGCAAGAGGCTTTAATGCGTTTATAACCCACAAGGGGTTTGCTCCAAGAGCTGCACGGCCCCATCCTGGATGCTGGGGAGGAGCAGGGATGGGATGCCTGGGCCAGACCAAGCTGCAGACTCCCTGGGGACCCATGAGACATGCTGAGAGCAAACAAGCCGTTATCTGCTGTTGCTGTCATCAAAGGCACAAACAGCTCCATGGACCAGCACATGGGAGCGGGAGCCAAGGGCCAGGGCGGGCGCTGAACCCGCCACAGCCTGGATTTAGGGATCAGGCTGATTTCCTGCTGGAATCAGCAAAGCCAAGCACAGGAAATGCTCTTGAAGCTGTCGGGATGGAGCGGAGGAGGAGGAGGGTGCGAAGGCCAACACACAGGGCAGCGCTGGGGACCAGCATCCTGGCATGAGGGTGCAGGGAATGAAACCAAGCCCCTATTTCACCTCTTGTGCTGATCAGAGGGGTGGTAGGAGCACCTTAGGGTGGCTTTTCCTTCACCCACCTCCCTCCCCATCCAAGGGGATGGGAAGGGACAGGGGACCCATTTGCCATCAACAGCGCTGGGGCCACAGCTCCTGTTCCCTGCTCCTGTTTTCTGATAGAATAGAGTTATGGAATGGTTTGGGTTGGAAGGGACTTAAAGCTCACCCGGGCAGGGAAAGCTTCCACTGGAGCAGGTTGCTCCGGCCTGGCCTGGGGATGCTGGATGAGGTTCATGGCTTTGGCCTCTGGGTCCTGCTGGCAGCGCGGGATGGGGCAGGGATGGACAGGGATGGATGCGGATGGACGTGGCAGCTGAAACCTGAGCAGCAGCCCCTGGCAGTGATGGATGGGCCGGGGGGTGGCTGCTGCTTTTGAAGCTCTCCCTGGTTTAAAAGCATTACAGCTCCCTGGCTAATAAAGCGAGGGATTTGCTGAAGCCACTTGAGGTCCCATTTTCTCTGGAACCCATTTCCATGGCATGAATCACCGAGTGGAATGAACTCAATTAGTTCAGACAGAGGCAGGAGATAAATCAGGGTCCCATTAGGAAAGGCTGAGGTTAATTTATAGCCTGGAGCAGCGCTGGCTGTCTCCCTTCTCTCCCATATGCAACCTGCTCCAGAGCAAGCCGAGCAGCCGGGTGGGATCCGTGTTATCTTTGCCCGCAGTGGAAGATGCACCAGAGTTATTCAACCAGCTCTTGCCTTGACCAGATGACCCAGATACGGGAAGAAAAGCAGCTTTCCATGCAGGGAGCCTCATTCATCCCTTTGTTCATTCACCCATCGCAGCTTTCCTGCCAAGGGATGCTTGGAAGGAAGCTGGGGCCTTCCAGGACATAGAATCATAGAACAGTCAGGGTTGGAAAGGACCTTAAGATCATCCAGTTCCAACCCCCCTGCCGTGGACATCTGGGCTGGAGTTCCCCTTGGATGCTGCTTAAATCCCCGTGTAGGTGCTGAACTCCGGGGGCTGCATCCTGCTTCCTCGTGCTTGTTGGGTGGTTGGATCCCTGTTAGCAGCAGGGATGCAGGGAGGCTGCAGGAGAGGGGAGATCAACCCGGGCTTGGTCTCTCTGACCATTCTCTCCAGGCCTGAGCACGCAGCGAGGTTGCTGCTTGCTCTGTGTGTGCTCTGGAAGCTGTGTCTCTACCCTGGGCATCAGGCTGAGATGCTTCTATAAATAATGCAGTTGTTCTGCTCTCCTTCCAGTCAATGGAGAGGGACAGGAACCTTCTGGGGACAATTTATAGCTGAGATGGGCTGAATCATCACCCAGGAAGAAAAAGGCATCTCCATCCTTTGCCGAGGGATCGTAATGCAGACAACTGCTCAGGGCAGCTCAGGAGGAGGGTTTGTCTCTGTGCACGCACCCAACTGCACTTACACCCCAAGCCAGGATTTTCCAGGGCACAAAGGATGCCAAAAGCTGCACGGACCATGGGAAAACCCTTGGAGCAGCACTGGCTTGGGGTGCTCGGGCCCTGGAGCTCAGCTGCTCCACAAGCACTTTCCCCTGGGAATCTCCTGGGGAAGAGCAGCTCCTTCCACACTTGTGGAAGATGCTTGGGTGTCCGGC
>NW_009922569.1:8156-8549 GCF_000696875.1 Nestor notabilis
TGAGGCTGCGGGACCAGCTCTCTGCCACCCTGTAGTACCCTGGTTCACCAGGGCCATCCGAGCTCGGCCGTGGAGCAGGATCGTGCTCCGTGCTCTGCCTGAGTTAAGGATAGATTCACGCTGCCCCTTTCCCAGTACCCACGAGTTCAACATGCCGCGTGTCAGCAGGGAATCGAGGGAAGCAATTGGCAGACAATTAAAGTGCCCTGAAATTCGGGTGCACGGAGAAACAGGCAGCAAAAAGGTTTCATCTCGGAGAGCTCCTGGTGCCAGGGAATGCAAACGCTGGGAGGGAGCCATGGGGGAAGTAATACCCGGGGAGCAATGGAGATGCATTTGGCAGACAGAACCCCCGGCCTTTTAGGAGCTGGAGGAGTTAAGGGGAAGGGCTGG
>NW_009922570.1:0-444 GCF_000696875.1 Nestor notabilis
GGCACAGCGTCACACTCCCCCCTGCACCCCACCGCCAACAAAACATTGGGGCTCCCCCACGGGAATGGACTGAGAGGGCTGAGAAGCTCCCAGGGCAGGATCTGGCCCTGGTTGAGCTCCTGGAATGCCAGAAACCTGGCTCTCCATGGGGCGAGAGGGGCACGGTGCCGGCAGCGAGAAGGAGAAGGCACCGCCAGCAGCGATGCAGGCAGCACGGGCCTGCAGACGGCGAGGGAGGACACGCTGCCATCATCAGAAACTTGTTTTCTTCTCCAACACCAAATATTATGAAGTGTTTCTCCATTAGGAAAATGGTTCTGGCTGAGTTTTTCAGCCGTTGCAATTCACGGAGCCGTTAATGAGCTGCCGCGGGGCGCGGGGGGGCCGCGCTCTGATGTCTCCATCCAGCCCATCCTCCCTGCACCGGGCCCAGCTGGGGATGGG
>NW_009922570.1:548-4078 GCF_000696875.1 Nestor notabilis
GGAGACCCACAAGTGGCCATCCCACCAGCCCCGCAGCCCTTCCAGCCCCCACGGATGGAGAGCCAGGGAGCGGAGATGGCTCAGCTGCGTGTGGGGCATCCCCACACAGAAGCAGGAGGACGGATGGTGTGGAGCCAGGCTGGCCCTGGGGACACCGGAGCTGTGCGCACCCACAGAGGTTTGTTTTCCTTATGGTCCTCAAAGGCTGTGCCTTTGATATGACTGTAAATGAGGAAATTACTTATTCCCCAGTGTAGCTCAGCTAATTAACAGGCATCGTTAACATTCTTGTTATCATATGCAGGCAGGGTGCTGTGGGCAGCCCATCTCCAAGACTGACTGTAGGAAAAGGTGACCGTGGGATGGGAAAGGTGACCATGGGATGGTCCCCGTGGCACAAGGGGTCTGTTAGACACAAGTGACACTGGGAACCCCAGAAGGAGAAAGGGGCTGGAGGCCCCTGATGGTCACAGGGTGGGTAGTGATGTGTGTGTTGGTGGCAAGCAGCAGACAGGACGCAGCAGCGCCCTGGGAACGTGTCTGCCCTAATGAGCCCTTGCCACCTCCTTCCTTCCAGGCTCTTCCTTCCAGGCTTCAAGGCTGGATGCTCTGTCCTGCACCTCTCCCCCTGCCCTCCCAGTCCTGCTCCAGCTCTAACGAGGCTCCCTAATTGCTGCGTCTTAACCAAAGGATGCTGCAGCCTCTTACAAAAAGAAATGCCTCCCCCCTCCTGGGAGAGCTGCCGCCAGGGACCGAGCCTGCCATCGGCAGCAGGATGGACAGACAGACACACAGGCTCCCAGCTCTGCCTCCACCTCCGCAGGCTGAGCTATCATCTGCTCACGGAGGGAAGCTCTCAGGTGATCCAAATATTGCTGCTGCAGCGGGAAGAAGGAGTCAAAATAGTGGAGCAGCCCATCAGCACGAGCCCAGCGGGGCTTTGTGCTCAGCAGGAGCAGGAGCTAAACAAAGCTGGGCCCTGCCGCAGCAATCCCGCAGCCACCAGCGGAGCAGGAGATGACAGAGGATGGGGACAAGCCATGGTGAAGGATGCTACATCCCAGCCAGAATCAGCTCACCAAAGCCACACAAGTGCCTGAGACCTGGCCAGGGACCAAGTGGTCCCTCTGTGGGCAGCCTAGGGATGGGGAAGGGGTTGGGAGCGATGCTGTGGGTCTCAGCAGAGCAGCATGGCCCAGGGTCCCCAAATCCATGATGTCCTGGTGGGGATGGTCACTTGAAGAGGGAAGAAAAGCCTCCTGCCTGCTCCTCTGCCCTGTCCAGCATGGGCAGTGCAGGCAGGAGGCTGCCACACGGCACAGGGAGATCCAGCCAGATCCGTGCCCCACTGAAGGCCATTCACACTGCACATCTCTTGGGAAGGAAGGGATCTGCGCCACCAAAACACAGACTCAAACCAGGGGGGGAACCCAGCCTGGCTGAATTTTGTGCCATTTAACACCAGGGTAATTACCACCAGTGGGAACCTACCGCCCACATGATTATGTGCTAGGATAAACTGGAAGTGCATAATTACCATCACAAATAACTCACTCCTTGGCTTTATTGCATCCAAAGCCTGGAGAAACTCCCACCGGCGATTCCTCACTGCCACCTCCCCTCTGACATCTGCTCCCACCACATCTCTCCCCACCACAAGGGTCAGCACAGGGAGGAGAAGGGCCCATAGCCTCCAGCCATGCTGAAATCCAGCCTCCTGCTTTATTTCCCATAGGAGCACTCGGCAGAGGCGGTTCTGCTTCCCAGCAGTGAGATCTCTGCCTTGGAGGCAGCAATGTACGGGGCCCAGGGACATGGGGCAGCCTCAGCAGGAGCCTAATCTCTCCTGGGACCCTGTGGCACCCAGGGCCCCCCCCAGCCTTCCTCCAGCTTCAGGACCACCAGTGGGGAGGTGATGGGATAGCAAAATCCCACCACAACATCTGGGTCTAGCAAACCGCCCTGGCACAGGGCAAGATTTCCAACATTTCCAGATCAGACCCCAAGAGCTGGGGTTGATGGACCCGTACCTGGGGGTCCCAGCCCCTCACTCCATGGGCAGCATGTGCTGGGGTCCCGGTGAAGCCCATCAGTGGCACTTACCGCCCTGCGCTCAGGGGGATGCTGTCCTCATGGCCCCGGCCACCAATGGCTCCTCCACACTGGATCTCCTGGGGGCAGCAGGCTCTGGGGGAGCAACACAAGAGGGATGAAGCCCAGGGAGGAAGAGCAGGGATATTCCTCCCCAGAACCAGCCTGACCCCACTCCCTGTGCATTTCAGCACAGCCCAGCCTTCCCTGCTCCCCGGAGGCCACCCCGCACCAGCACTGCCTACACCAGCAGCGACGGGGACGGCTCAGCACGGCCACAGACATGTGTTTTGCCCAGCTTAGCCCAAAACCATCCCCAGCCCCATCCTCTTATGCAATTCCCTGCCAGCGGGCGCCAGAGCTGGCCCAGCAGCCGCCTTGCCATCAACTGATTTGCTCCAGATCCAGCCATATGCTCCACAAAGCCTCTTCCCGCCACCCCGGCTCTCCGGCGGGAGCAAAGGGATGTTTTCCCGGCTGCCGGCCCGGCAGAGGCGCGAGCTCGGCCCGTTCTGCTTCGCAAATTAGCACAAGGTTTTGCCAGTGCGGGTCCTGCTGCGGATCTTTGTGGCCGGGGATGAAAGCAGGAGAGAACAAACACGCAGCGTGAGCGCCCGGCACCACACACGAGCTGGAGCCTGGAGGTAAAAAAGAGCCCTGAAGAGGTTTTCCCACTTAGGAGCTGAGTGAATCTGATCTACGGTCACGGGAAGAAAATAAATATGGAATATCGCCAGGTCGTTTCCACCATGCTTTTAATCTATTGACTTTCTCCCAGCTCATTGTAAGCGAGAAGGATTGTGGAAAGCAAACATTTTATTTTATTACTAATTGCTCTGTTATTTTATTAGGCTGTATTAGTAAAATTTACTCAGCCTGGAAAAAAAAATAAAATGAGAGGGGCTTAGTAAGAAATTGCCTAATTTAGCACGTAATTCTGCGCCGAGTCATTATTTTCTTAAAAGTTGAATTAGCTGAAAGCAGCTCTCTGACGGTTCATTAGTCACGTCAGGCAGGGAAGAGAGTGTCATTAGGGAGAGGTTTGTTACCCCAATAGGTAAGGGCTGGCCAGGCGAAGGGGAGTGAGCGGGATGCATCGCAGCAAACGCGCTCGATGCAATCAGGAAACCAGGCCCAATTCCTGCTAACAGAAGAAAACCGAGCGGGCTGGAGGACTGTGAGGGGCAGGAACCGACCAGGCGCCGCTGTCCATGAGGGATAAGGCAAGATGTTGGAAAAGTCATGAAGGACAAATACCAGCTGAGGAATTGCAAAGGTGAGTGGAGCGGGAATGTTTACTGAGGCTGCGGAGAGCGGCTGGGGGGGCCGGGCTGGGGGGACCCTGGAACCCCGATGCTCAGCCCTGCCCCAGCACGTTGCTCCTCACCGGGCACTTCCCAGGTACCAAACCCCAGCGCCCCCAGGCTCAAGCCAGCGCT
>NW_009922570.1:4116-4673 GCF_000696875.1 Nestor notabilis
GCGGCTGCTGGATCCGGGCTGGGGGTACCCTGGAACGCCGATGCTCAGCCCTGCCCCAGCACGTTGCTCCTCACCGGGCACTTCCCAGGTACCAAACCCCAGCGCCCCCAGGCTCAAGCCAGCGCTGCCGCCCTGCTCCGTGCACCGGGATGCTGAGGACAGGCCGCTGGGCAGGAGGGGCAGGTTATCAGGTTATTAAGCACAAGATTAATTTTGGCACTGGCTGCCTGACAGATCCTTCTCTAGGGTTGGGGAGAGCGAGCGTGAGAGGTGCTGCCTCTGCTGATGCAGCGGTTGGTGGGATGAAAAATCCTGCAATGCAGCACTGCTTCTTAATGAGCCATTTGTCTTTGAGTCTTCTTCACTCATTACCATGCCGGGAGAAGGATGGGAGTTGCCCCAAATCCCCATCTGAGCAATTACTCCTGGAGCAGAGAGAGGAAATACGGCCACGATGCGCCCCAGCTGCCAGGGATCCCGGCATGGCCGCCAGCACTGGGACTCCCCGGCACAACACACATGCTGCTGCTGCTGCAGGGAGGCACGACACCTCGATC
>NW_009922570.1:4720-4971 GCF_000696875.1 Nestor notabilis
CTTCTGCAGGGAGCAAGGACCCCTCGATCCACCCTGCATGCACAGCCCAGCCCAGCCACCCTGGTACCCAGCACCAATGTCCCCAGGGCAAGAGCCATGCTCCGGGGTGTCCTAGAGAGCCAGAGCATCTCAGAGCTGCCAGGACAGAACCAGTGGAGAGGGGAGCCTGGTGCTGCATCCCGACAAAGCCCAAACCTGGATCTTGGTGGAAGAGCCACTTCTTCAAAAGCCCTGTACGAGCGGATGGGGCC
>NW_009922570.1:5005-7593 GCF_000696875.1 Nestor notabilis
CACAGGTAAGGGCCCACCCCAGCATCCAGGGCAGGAGCAAGCAGAGGCAGTGGTGGCAGGAGGAGCTGCCCAAGGCAACCGCACGTCCAGCCCCCTCAGCCCTGCAGCAATGCTCATCCTGCCCATGGAGCTGGGACACATGGGGACCGACTGCCAGAGGTGAGACCCCACAACCAGAGCAGCAGAAGCCAACTGGGTTGTGAGACCACCCTGGAGGGACCCCCAGGCCAAGCAAGGCCCCAGGGACCCCATCCCACGCCAGCTGGTGCAGGGTCCATGGGCAGGGCACTGCATGGATGAGCACCCATCACTGGTTATGCCCATGGACAGCTTCCCTCCCATGGATGCACTCAACACCTGCCCACAGTGCTGGGGGCCAGCAGCACCCAGCACGCTCCCCCAGTGCCCCTCCAGAGCTTGGGAAGGGGGGACATGCAGGCGGCCCCGGGGAGCCCAGTGGGACAGAGAGCTGACACAAAACCAACATGCCCAATATTCACTTGCAGCAAAGGGAAGGGACGAGCAGGGGCATCCCCCTGTGCCACGCTCCCCCTGGGCTCTGCCTACATCCCCACCGGACACCTTGCTCCAGCGCTCAGCAAAGTCCCAAGTGGACAGTGGGCTCTGGGCATCCCCAGGAGTTAGACCTGCCCCATCAGAGGGCCATGGCAGCCCCCGCCACGTACTCCCTGGGCTGCTCCATTTCTCCCTCCCTGCCCGCACGCAGCCTGCTCCACCGGCAGGACGGGCCACGCCGCCCGGGCTTAAAAAGCCACTTACATCCCCGGACACACGGTGTAATGACTTAAGCCAGGGATCACTCCAAAGCTGCTTTGGGAGCTCGGGGCCGCACAGCATTAGCACCAAGCGCCGCAGCAGCATTGATCTCTGCCCGTTCCTGCTCGAATAACACCCACCACAACCAGTTCCCTTCGCAACACCACCCCACCCCATGGTTCTTCCTGCAGCGGGGCCACAGGGGACAGGATTTCCAACAAGCAGGACCTGGGAATGGTGAGGAAGCAAAGCCATTGGTCCCTGTGCCGGTAGGGATGCTCCGGGTCATAGTGCCCCATTCCAAGGCTGCATCCCACCCGTGGAGCCCCTCAGGGCCAGGCTGGGGTGGGTACGCCAAGCCTGGGGCACAGCACAGCCCCGCTCACCAGCAGAGGACCCAAACTGCTGCTTTAATGGATGGGCTTAATTTGCAAAGCTGATGAAAACCTAAATATTTAAATACATAATTCCGCACAATGCTCTTAGCACAGGGCAGAGCGAGGGGGGTACAGGGTGAGCGGGGGACACAACAGCAATGGGGGACACTCTGGTGGGACCACGTTGGGCACTGGCACCCCCATCACACACAGCATGGCAGGGTGGCTGACATGGGGTTCTCTGCCATGGGCACTGGCGTCCTGCTCCAACACCAGCCCCTGAAGCATCCCATGGGAAGACGTGGGGAAAAGGGAGCATGGTCGTAGAATCACAGAATCAACTGGGTTGGAAAACAACTTTAAGATCACCAGGTCCAGTCTTCACCCAGCACTGCCAAGGCCACCACCAAACCATGTCACTGAGGGCATCAACTACACATTCTTTGAGCACTTCCAGGGTCTGAGCTGGGGAGCTGTGAAGGGCTGCGGGCTGGGCCCCCGCAGAGATTACAGCACTGATATTCCTGCGACAAGAGCTTAGAGATAAAAGAGATTTACAGGATTTACCAGCAATACACATCGAATATTTAATTCTAGCTGCAGGGGAGGAGTGGGGGCTCAGCCCCAGGGGCACGGGGAGCTGTGCAGCAAGCTCAGGCCTGCCCTGCCTCCAAGGAGGCATTTCCAGCTCTAGGGGGAAAAATGATTCCAGGGCTGTCACCAGGAGCAGGCACCCTCTGCCCAGCCTGCCCCTAATCCCACCACCTGAGCAACACAGCTTCTCGCACCACATCGGACCTCCCGCAGGATCGCCCTGGGATGAACCACGTGTGTGGCTCCCACGCCAGGGATGCTCTGGGAGACTCAGGGCGGTAACTGGTCCACACACACTGCCCATGGGCCAGTCCAGAGCCAACACTCGGCTGCTGCTGCTCTGCCGTGCTCCCTCTCTGCCCCAGCAAGGATGTCCCCAGCTAGGCTGTCCCTGGGTGAGTTTGTCCCTGGATGAGACCATTTGCCAGCCAGGGCATGGACTGTTCCAGGGAATGGGGCTGGAGGCAGCAGGAAGGGACGATGGAGCTGAGCATCCTCCAGGATGGGGTGGAGAAACCTCAGAGGGGACCCAGCCACCCCCTGCAAGGCCAGCGCAGGGGCCAGGCAGTGAGAGCCCCACACCAGCCGTGGGGACAGGGCTGTTGGCCGGCCCCGCCCCAGCCCCACCATGGGCATCCCTATGGTGCCACCAAGGCAGGTGCCCGACCTGGCTCACCATACCATGGCCGGGAGCGCAGCAGCAGCGCGGGTGCTGCCACGGGGCGGGCTGGGGGAGGACAGCGGAAGATGAATGAGGGAGTCGGGAGGCTAATGGCATTGTCTGGAAAGTAGGTCGTGTGCTGAGCAAAAAGATATTTATATCAGAGCTCGTTCCCCCGC
>NW_009922570.1:7705-8645 GCF_000696875.1 Nestor notabilis
ACCTGCATCCCACCAGCCCCAGGGCTGCCCGCACGGTGGGGTGGTCATGCCAGAGCTGAAGTTATCCCTATGGAGCAGGGGCTGCGGCCGCCCTTTGCCTTTAGCTGACCTGGCTGCAGGCACCCGGTGACGATCGGCACCGGGTTACTTTTGTTTTCGTATAACCTTTGCAAAGCTGCAATGTTCCCACGGCTGCAATATTCCCATGGGTGCTCCCCAGATGGGCACAGTCAGCCTGTGCCAGGCCGATCACAGCAGGTCCTGCCCAACCCAGTCCCATGCTGGCTGCGGCACCACAGTCCATCTCCCTGGCATCAGCTCCAGCCATGCTCCCGAGAGCCAATGTCACCCCTGTGCTGAGTTTCAGCCAGGCCTCAGCCTTGTAAGCAAAGCTCAGCCACCTTCTTTCCTGCTGGGGGGAGACTCGTGCTCCGGGTCACTTCCCTCACACCTCCAGCCTTCCTAAAAAGCTGAGAAACCATCCCAAGTGGCAGTGAACCAAGTGCCTGCCAAGCAGCCTTGCGCCCTCCAGCCATGCAGACACGGCCCAGCAAGCCCTGCTCTCGTGTCCCCATCCCTGTCCCCATCCCACGCTGGGCAGCCTTGGATCCAGCACAAGAGCAGGTTCATTTCCCGTAATAGCTGTGTCGGCTGAATTTACAGCCTTGCTCCGAGTTATTAATAATAATGGCCTCACTCTTAAGTAGGGCTTTTCATCTGCCTCAGAACCCTTTCCAGAGGACGTCTGCAGCATTATCACCATTTTATTCCCGTTTCAGCGGGCAGGAGATTGAGGCAGAGAAGGGACCGTGCCTGCTGCCGGGCAGCGCAGCGCATGACTCCGCAGGGAGCCCATCCTGAAAACCCCTGGGAAGGCCGGGACACCCTGGCCTGGCGGGATGCAGCCGCCGTGCTCCGGCTCACACCGACCGCGCTGCAG
>NW_009922570.1:8921-9188 GCF_000696875.1 Nestor notabilis
GCACCAGCATGGGGATGGCCCCAGCACATGGTCCCACGTGGGAGCAGGGACATCCCTGTGTGTCACCCCCATGTGATGCCCACCCACCCCGGGCAGCACCGCCATCTCTGTGCCGCAGCAGGGCTCTACCACCAGATTTATTTCCCTGTAAAAGCGCTTTGATCTGAAGTTATTTTTTGTTTACTAGCAACAAGGTATTGTAAATACATCTTTGCCGATAATTATAGAGTCTGGGCGCACACCTTAATCTCCATAAAACATCAGATG
>NW_009922571.1:0-5562 GCF_000696875.1 Nestor notabilis
ACCGGGCCGAGGGACGCGGTGCCGCCGGTGCCGCCAGAGCCACCGCGAACCCGGACCCCGGCATGGCTGGGACGGAGCCAAAGCAACCCACTGCGGGGAAACCACTGCCCGCATCGAGCCCTCGAGGGGTTGAGTTAGGTCTTAAAAGCGATGGGTTATTTGGGTTTTAAGGGGAAAATGCCATTTTCCAGTGAATGGTTGAATTTTCCAGTGAATGGTTGAATTTTGCATGAAAACTGGTTTTTAGAGACAAGGAGATTCGTGTTTGCTCGCACTTCTGATTCCCGGGGGAGGGAAAAGGAAGATCAAAAGTAAACAGATGAAGTAAAGGGGGAAAAGGGGTGAACCGTGTTGGGGAACAATCAAAACCCAATGGCAAAGACGTTTAAAAGGTTTGGATATGAGGCACAGCTGTTTTCCAGCTTGGCTCCTATGGAGAAACTGAGGGGCTGTGTTTGGGTTCCTCTTTATGAAAGAGGGGAGGAAAAAGGAGTGTAAAAAGCCGGAGCAACAAGGGAATAAAGTCATTTTTCTGGGGAGAAAAACTGAAACAGATGAATAACTAAGAAGCCATTTCTCCTGTGGACACATCCAGCCCCAGTGTCCTCCTTTCCGAGGAGCTGGACTCTGCCAGGCTAAGTAAAAGCCCGGCCTTCTCTCCCGCTCCGTGCTCATCCTCCCATTCCCACTTCCCAGTGTTTCCCAGGCAGGATCCCACAGAGGCTGTCCTTGTAGGGGGGGGGATGCTGCTGTCACCCCCTCCCAGGATGTCCCCAGCACCTTCAGGGGACTTGAGGACCACCAAAACAGGGTGGGCTAAGGCTGCTCTACTCCCCCCGCCCCAGCCAAAGGGAAGGGAATCAGACTCCTGCTAGGGAAAGGGAAAGCCTATTCCCATGGGATTGCTGCCATCCCAGCAAGCACAGGGGACACACAGGGAATTCCATACCCGCCACACACATGGTGGAGGCCCCTCATCGTTCAAACGGTGCCGGGAGCCGTGGCTGGCACGTCCTGGTGTCCCACAGCTGGCACTGCCCCTGGGCCACAGCCAAGCAGGGCCTGGAGAGCACCAGCCAAGGGGCTGAGCACGGCGAGGGGCGATGCTCCAGCACTGCCTGGGAATCACCTTCTCCAGGGCACCAGCTCTGCAGAGCTGGCACAGAACAGCCTCCAGCTGGGAGGAAGGTTTGCCCTGAGCAGGATGAGGCCCTTGATAACCACAGGGAAAGTGGTGTGGGATGGGGATCCGTCGGGATTTAGCAGTCCCCAGCTTCCAGCAGCACGAACACACAACAAACACTAATGGTTCCTATCAGTGACAGACTTTGGACCAGGGTCCAGGTCCTCCTGAAGGGCTGCTCGTGCTCAACAAGGACAAGTTCAGCTCTTGCAGCACAGGGACGGATGATCCCCACTCCTGGAAGCGGGGCACACGCCTGCCCAATGGACATCAGCCTGGCAATGATGTCCTGAGGTGGAGCAGCTCCTCTTCTCAGGGATGGGCCCAAGCCATGCTCAGCATCCTTATCTGCCATCAGCCCCACGGGAAGGGAAACAGCCTGGAGTCTATCAGCACCACCAGGCGCACCACGTCCCCCAACCAGCGCCAGCCTGAGGTCCCATCCTGTCCCCACATGCCAAAACCACCAAGGACAGCATGACCTGCTCGAGGGACAGCGATCACAGCAGCAACCCCAGCCACACAACCAGCTGTTCCGGAGGTACGGTCCCCTTCTGCAGGGGGAAGCTGACACCAAGATGCTGAAGGGGGTTTGGGGTGAAAGGGTGAAGGAGGGTCCATGATGGAGCTGAAAGGGGCTCTCAAAGCAAGGGCTGTAGCTGAAGTCTCCCCTTTGCAACGCAAAGCTAAAGCGCAAGAAAGGCTCTGAGCTTTGAGACCTGGATCAGGGTGGGAAATCCATCTTGGATCCCACCTCACAAACCATCCCAGCAGCACCAATGGAGCCCATGGGGCTTACACCCATCCTCAACCCTCAACAGCCGCCACTGAGCTGGGCCTCAGGACACCCCCAGGAGCCACCCAGCATCACATCCCTGCCTCCCATCCCTGCCCAGGGTCCACCAAGGAGGTGGTAGCAGGCACGTGGGACAGGGGAAGGGAGCCCAGACCCTGCCTGGGGGTCACTGAGCCTTTGCTGTCCCCCTGCAGCAGCTTCTCCTCTCCCTGCTGAGTCCCCAGACTCATCCATCCCCCTCAGTGCAGCGGCTGGAGCACCCACCTCTCGTTGTGCCATGATGGACATCCCCAAGTCCCTTCTGAATCTGCCTCCCCGGGGCCAGGCCACACCAGATGTGGGCCAGGAGCTCCTGGCTCAGCCTCGGTGCTGGGCAGGGAAGGGGGACACCCCCCCTGCTTCCCTTTCACCACCACCTCCAGGAGACAAAGGCCTGCAAAGCCACCGGAGCAGACCCGCTCCCCACCCCGAAACCCAAAACCACCTATTTCTGTCTTTCCCTTTCTGCTCCTCGGGAGGTTTCCAGCCATCAAACCCTTCCTGGGAGCCCTTCAAAGGCAGAGCAGCCGCCCCATCCACTTGCTAAACCAGTCTGAGCAGTGCCGGGAGCAGGCGGGAGGCCCCCAGCACCCCCTGCCTGGCACGAGGGGAGCGGGACAGGGACAAGAGACCATCCAGAGGGACCTCGGGTGACCCCGGAGCGAGGAGAGGGATGAGGCTGAGCTGAAATGGGCTCAGAGGTGTGGGGTGAGGGCCTGGACCTCCCGAGTGACAGTATCAGCCCCTGGGAGGGGGTAGCACCCCAGTGCCCCTCTAGCAGGATCTCAGCATCTTCTTCAGCCACGGGGCAATGGAGAGAGGACTCATGTCCCTCTGCCACATGTGACACAGGACCCTGTGTGACACCAACACACACAACCCCACAGCTCCTAAAACGTGGGGGCTTCACCCCTGCCTACCACCCGTATGGCTGTGCCCTGCTGAGGGACCAGCAGATGCTGGGGTCCAGCACCCCTAAGTCTCCTAGAAGCAGGAGAAAGGATGAAGTAGATGAAATAGTAGCCAGACAGAGCATGGGGGGCCATGAAGAGGTGCCAACATGGGGGCTGGTGGTCCAGGGGCCTCCCAAGCTCACCCATCAGTCGTGGAAATGCCAAGGGCCGGCCGGAGGGATGTTAGCTCAGAGGATGGAGCGTTTCCTCGCCTCAGGAATCACACTCAATAAGGACAGCTCATTCGGCAGTGATGCAAGCCCAGGGCAGGGCTGGCTTGGCACGGTCCAAGAGCATCGCCCCTGACACTGCAGGGTGTCCCCAGGCCATGATGGGTGGGGGAAGCAGCTCTGCATGAACTGGGGGTGTCTCCCCCATAACCAGGGTGAATATTCACTGCCAGAGGGGAGACTGAGATGAGCTCTGAGGCAGAAGCTCTTCCCTGGGAGGGTGCTGAGGCGCTGGCACAGGGTGCCCAGAGAAGCTGTGGCTGCCCCATCCCTGGCGGTGTTCAAGGCCAGGTTGGACACAGGGGCTTGGAGCAACCTGCTCTAGTGGAAGGTGTCCCTGCCCGTCCCTTCAACCCAAACTGGGCTGTGGTTCTCTGCCAGCTGCTGACACAGGTTTCCTCTCTGGAGTAAGACAAAGCCGTGGCTGGGAGGGGTGACACGGGGACACGCGGGTGCTGTGTGCCACCAGGAGGTGTTCCACCATCAGTGCAGCGAGTTCTCCCCTGCCAGGTCTCAGCACTGGCCACCACCAGCATCCCCACATGGGAAAACCCGACTTCCCTTCCCTGCCTTCGTTAACTTGGGAGAGAAAAGCAGCACAGGACACTGCAGAGCCAAAGCCGAGCACTTCCAGAACACCTCTGCCGGAGGGTTTTCTCTCACAGGAAGGTGTTTTCCCTGTGGAAACAGCGCCCCGCTGCTCCGGCACCTGCAAGAGAGGATTTCTGGATCTCTGCTCCAGCCTCATCCCAGGGCTCTCCTTCAACTCAGGCACAAACAGCTCCGGGATGGATCTGCAAAGGCCAAAACCTCACCCAACGAACACCATCACCATGGGCTGTTTTGGGGTTTTTCTTTCTGCCTGTTCTTGTTGCTCCTCCAATGGCAAACTAAAGCAGCCGGCAGCAAAGCAGCTCATCTGCTGCAGCCACTTCCCCAGCAGCTCTGGAGCAACGTGTCTCCCTGGAAAACCATCATCTCCTCCCAGATACTTGGGGGATATTCAGCCAAGCCACCTTAAAAGGCATTTTTGCCTTTAAGAAGCCCTTTCTTGCCTTCAGAAATGCTATTTTTGCCTTCTAAAACACCATTTCAACAAGCCACTGAACCACGGCAGGATTTTAGGTTTAGCACCTCTCCCTGCCTGGGAGTAGTGTGGAACCACCAACCCCTTCACCACCTCAGAGGAGATTTTCATCCCCTTCCCCACCTCAGGGGGCTGGGAGGTGGGTTGGGGTCTCACCTCAGGGGAGCCCCCTCCATCACACAGGTCACTGCTGAAGCCAAACACAGGCCATGGTGCCGGCAAGTATCCCACTGGAGATGTTCAGAAGGAAGGAAAATCTCTGGGATTTGCCTCAGCGCTGAAATCTCTTCAGTTTCTGGGAAAACCAGCCCCAGGAGCCGTCATTTTGTCCAGCTCAGCCCCTCTCCTCCTGGCACAGAGGAGGCAGAAGAGGTCCCGCTGCCCTCACCATGCTCCGGTCCTCTCCCTGCCCCACGGCTGCAAGCAAAGCAAGACACACACGGAGGAACTCGGCTGCTTTCAATGTTACTCCTGTGTAGAAAAGACCTCAGTTTTGTAGAAATATCACAGCTCAAGAGCTTAAAATCCCAGGTTTGGGGTTTAACAACCAAATAGAAAACAGGAACACACACACACACGCCTGCCCCGGGACTTGGACAGTGGGGTGAAGGTGGAGCCCCTGGCTGCGGGGTCCTATGGGGCCACCAGCAGTGCTGACCCCAAATCCCAAGGGGGTTCCCTTGGGATTTCTCCAGTCCCAGGGTTACTCTCTTTCCCAGGAGGATTTGGGGCTGCATAAGGTGAAGGAAGAACACAGGGTGCAGCCCCAGGCGAAGCTGTGGTGAGCATGGCTTTGGGAGAGGGGACACATGGTGGGACAGGATCGCAGAGACCACAGAATCATTTAGGTTGGAAAAGACCTTCAAGCTACTCGAGTCCAACATGAAGCCAGCCCTGCCGAAGCCACCAGTGAACCATGTCACTAACTGTCACATCCACACGTCCGTTAAACACCTCCAGGGATGGTGGCTCCGCCACGTCCTTGGGCAGCCTGTTCCATGAAGAAATGTTTCCCAATATCCAGCCTAAACCTCCAACCAGAGGCCTTTTGCTCTTGTCCTGTTGCTTGTTACTTGGAAGAAGATGCTGACTCCCCTCCTGGCTCCATCCTCCTGTCAGGCAGTTGCAGAGAGCGATCAGGTCCCCCCTGAGCCTTCTCTTCTCCACACTAAACCCCCAGGTCCCTCAGCCCTTCCCCATCACACTTGTGCTCCAGGCCCTGCACCAGCTCCGTTGCCCTTCTCTGGCCCCGCTCCAGCACCTCAATGTCTCTC
>NW_009922571.1:5726-7268 GCF_000696875.1 Nestor notabilis
TCCCGCTCCTCTTCCAGCACCTCCTTCCCAGCCACTCTTCCCTAAGCCTGGAGTGTCGTGTGGGGTTGCTGTGACTCAAGTGAAGGACCTAACACTTGACTTTGTTTAACCTCAACTGGCCTCAGCCCATTGATCCAGCCTTCATAAAGGTATTCCAGAACCAGCCCTGGGGACACTGCTTGTGACCAGCCACAGCTGGACTCACCCTCCAGCTGTGCTGAGCCCCAAAAGGGTTGGGGACACGAGGCCAGAGACAAACTCTGCCCCATGGAACATTCCTGGAAGGCAGAAAGCAGAGAAGTTTCCCAAACATCCATAAGAGTCCTTTTCAGGGGCCTCAGGTCTGCCCCACCTCCCAAAAGCAGCCCAGCACCCCCTAACCCAAAGGCACAGGCTCAAAGAGAGCTTTTGGGAAGCTCCCCTTGCCCCAAGCAGCCCCACAGGTACTTGGTTGAGAGAGGGGGTTCATGGCCCCCCAGCACCCTTCCCACCACCCAACTGTCCCAAAGCTCCAACCCTGAATCCTGACACCCTCCCAGACTGGGTAGGGATGAAACTGGGGAAGGAGCACCCCACAGAAATAATAATTACAATTAAAAAGCAAAGTGTGTGGCCACAGTCTGCCTTTTTAACTTAGAAATGGTTCAAGTGTCCCATAGTCTTCAAAAAAACCCCAAGTGCTGCAGCTCCCCCCATCCCACCCCCTTTAAAACTCCATAAAATCACAGTTCCACGTTCCGCAAAGTTTCCCTTTGTGTTTGGTGGTGGCAGTCTCATCTGGGGGTGATGCTGGGTTCTTGTGGTGGATTTTCCTCCCCGCTTCTTGCTCTTTCTGTTCCTGTGTGTCTCTGGGCACCTCCAGCGCAGCCCAGCACATGCCAAGGCATGCAGAGAGGTGACGTGCCAGGTCCCTTCTCCCGCTGAGACAGGGACACACAGCGGCTGGGAATGGAAAGGCAGCGACTGCATAGGGAAGAAGCTACTGCATAGGAGCGATGGCAGAGCCCTCATCCTTGCCATGGCTTCCAGGTTTTGCCTATAGGGACAGGGAGAAGGGCACGGAACAGTGAGAACATGAGCTGGAAGCGGACAAGAGGCTTGAAGAGGCCAATGTCTGGAGGCAGCTGATGGGTGAATCCTGGGTGAGGAGCTGATGAGGATCCTCTGGACGTTTTGTGTGGGGAGGAGAAGCCCAGGAAAAAGAAGAAACGGGAGCACGGGAGGAGGAGGATCAGTCTGGAAGCCACCATTGTGCATCTCGTGCCGGTGGGGCTCCTGGAGCGGCCACGGTTCGCTCTCCACCAGGCAGAGCTCGGCCTCTCTGCTCCCGCAGTCATTCCACTGCACACGGAGGAGCAGGGGGGGGATGTGCCCCCATTTTCCACCACTGTCCCCCCAGTCCTAGCCCCGGGAACGGGGGCTCCTCACATCATGATGTGCCGCCGGCGGTGCAGGGCGAGGTGGTCGGAGCGGGAGAAGCTGCGGTCACAGTCCGAGCAGCGGAAGGGTTTGATGCCCGTGTGCTTGCGAAAGTGCCGGGTC
>NW_009922572.1:0-282 GCF_000696875.1 Nestor notabilis
GAGTGGGCCAGGGAAGGGGCGTGAAGGGATGGGGTGACCCTGAGAGGAGCTTGATGGGATGGGCAGCCTGGGGTGGGCTCTGTTTCGGTGCTTGGGGAGGGGATGGAGGAGTATGCAGGCAGAGGTCTGAGCAGCCTCAGAGCTATTTGCAAGCCTCCCCCAGCCACCAGCCCTTGGGGCTGTGGGGGAGGCAATGGCCAGATCCCATTCCAAGGCTTGCAGGAGCCTTTCTCCCCCCGCTGGTTTTGCTGTGGCAGGAGTAAAGGGACGAGAACGTGTCGC
>NW_009922572.1:417-1928 GCF_000696875.1 Nestor notabilis
CCTTCAAAGCAAACCGTGGCTGCTGCCGGGATTAGGAGGCTAAGGGCTGGCATTGTTTTCCCAGGTTCAGAAGAGGTGGATACCTGGCAGGATTAGTCTGGCAAAGATTCTCCATGAGCTCAAAGGGGCACAATAGGACCTTGAAGAGAAGAAGCTGCACTGATGACAGGCGAGTGGGTGTCTCTCAGCAGCAGGGATGCGCTGGGGCAGGTGCTGCTGCTTCGTGCCTCTGCCTCTGCCAGGGACCCCCCGGCACCACTGGTCCTGCGGGTGGGCAAACGGGGCACAGTGTCTGCTCACAGGGTGTGGAGCTGCCTGTTGGGCAGGTATTTGCCTTGCCAGTTATTTGGTTTGTAAGTGATACTTAGCTTAAGAGGAACTAAAACCCCTGTTGAATCTGGGGGCTCTGGCAGTACCGTGGGGCAGGGGGAGCCCAGCATAGCACAGCGCATCCCCTGCAGCAGCCAGCTTTCCCCCCCAGGGCATCTCTTTGCCATGCAAGGGCATTGGGAAGCTCTGGAGACCCATGGGATGTGTGCAGGCACCAGAAAAGCATGAAAACAGGCAAGACATGCAGGGACACAGATAATAAATAAGGGTTATTTATTTATTCATTCATTCGTTTATTTATTTATACATCATTTACAATTAGAAGCAATTAGAAGCTAAAACTGCAAGCAACAAACCCCTGCCTTACTGGGTTGCTGGTTCCCAGGGCTCTCCTGCCCAGAGACCCACACCAGCACCACAGGGGCTGCTCTGTGCCCAGGCTTCCTGTGGGGCTGAGGTTGGGCAGGATGTGTCTCTGCATGCAGGGCTGGAGGAGGGTATCACATGCAAGGTGCAAGGTGATGGCTGGAGCAGGCCCTGGGCAGGGGGGAGCCTGTGGATCCCCACGTGGATTTCCCAGAGCTGCTCTCTGCTCTGTGCCAGCTCAGTCAGGTTCCTTCTTACCAGATTTTGCTGAAGTTGAAGTCACCAGGAAACAGATTTGACTGGGCAGAAACGCGCACCCGAGGCCGGCAGCGCAGTGCCAGGGGTGTGAGGAGCTGCTCCAGCAGTGAGCCGCAGTGATTGCCTGGCTCCCTGCTGAAACCACAGCTCTGCAGCTTTTGTTTCATCTGTGATAACTTATTAGCTCTGATAACCCATCAAGTGATGGGGAAGTTGAGTGTGTGCCTGGCCCAGCTCCTACAGCACAGGTCTCAGCATGATCCTGCTCCTCAACAGCCTGGCTCACTCAGCCATGCCCAATGGAGGCAGGTCTGTGCAGTGCCACGGATGCACTCAAGCTGCCAGGAGAAGGCAGATGACCCCTGCAGAGCCTGTGCCTCGCTCAGGGCCTGCCACGTGCTATCTGAGGCACTGCAATGCTGAGAAACAAAGTGGCTCAACACACCTCAGGCTCCTCACCTGCATGGCCCCGGGGTGGCTGCCCTGGAGCAGAGGTGCCAGCCCCAGGCTGGGCTCACTCTGGGGAGCCCATTGGTACCAGTGTGGTCTCGGGGAGC
>NW_009922573.1:0-313 GCF_000696875.1 Nestor notabilis
GGTCCCAGGGAGCCGCGGCCCCGGGCTCGTCCCTGCCCCCCGCCCTCAGCCAGAACCGGTGTGTTCTCCCCCAAAGCTCCTGCGGTTTTCCACAGTGGGACTTGCTCCTTTCTGAGGGACGTTGCCCATGCGGGGAAGCCAGAGGCACCTTTCCTCTGGGCTGCCTCTGGCTTGCCGAAGCCCAGCCTCTCAGCCCCTCCAGGCCTGGCGCGGTTGGACTGCGGTGTAAAATCGGAGAATCCCAGACTGGTTTGGGTTAAAGGCACCTTAGAGCTCCTCCAGCTCCAACCCCTGCCCCGGGCAGGGACACCTT
>NW_009922573.1:421-1112 GCF_000696875.1 Nestor notabilis
CCCTGTGCCAGCGCCTCAGCACCCTCACAAGGAAGAGCTTCTTTACATCCAACCTAAATCTCCTCTGTTTAAGTTTGAACCCATCACCCCTTGTCCTATGACTGCAGTTCCTGATGAGTACTCTCACTCCGACGTCCTTACAGGCCCTAAATCAAACTGCTCACAGGTGATGGAGGCAGCAGTTCGCCCTGCACAGGTAAAACAGCCCCTCACCATCGACAGGGTGTGGGGAAGAGACACGATGGAGGGAAAACAGCTCCTTAAAAGGACAAGTCTCTGTGATTTACCACACTGAGGACGCTTGGATCTGCCACCTGAGGCCTGGCCAAAGGCCCCAGCTCTCTAGCGGTGTCTGTGAGTTCACATAAGACCTGAAGGTGGCAAGCGATGTACATCCAACTTAAACCAGCCTGCAGTCCAGCCTCCCGGCTTGGGCCTAGGTGGGAAATCCCTGTTCCTGCTACAGCACAATTTTTGCACTGTGTCTTGTCTGCACGTCGTAACGTTTGTTTCCCTTACAAACCCTGTGTCTGTTGATGTTTCACACTCAGGCTATATATCAATGAGAAGAATCACACAGTAAATTTGTCATCATATCATGACTGAATTTAGGCCACCTACTGACTCCGTTTATCATCAATCACCTCAATTTCTACCTCTAACACAACAGGCGTCTCTTTCACTACAAGCT
>NW_009922573.1:1143-15941 GCF_000696875.1 Nestor notabilis
CGGGCTGAGCGCTTTCAACGCGCTCTGAAGCTTGGAAAATGTTACCTCCGTCCTCAAGGTTGCCAACTTCACATATGTCTACCCTATAAATACTCGTTTAGTCTGTCTGCAAACTGACATTGTAAAATCCTGGCAGGTAAGCTGGTTTTCTGCCCTTCCTTTCTAAAGCAGTCAGAGGCAAGGCAGCATTGCAGGAACTGTTTCATTACAGTACCACAACTAGGAGAGATACCTGGCGTTATGTCTCTGGGTTTATTGCTTTGAGATGTTTGCAACAATCTGACAATAAAGAAGATTCCCTTCTCTAGGGACGAATCCCTTCTCTACCAGTACATAAACTGTCCATCGGCTACTGACAAATCATTCACACATGGGTCTCTTTTGGCAACATGCGGATTCCTACTTTGGATAACACTAAGGTGTATAAATCTTCCATTTCTCCCTGGGGCTCTGCAGCAGCAATTACCTGAAATAACTTAAACACTCCTCTATAAGCATGTCAGTCTGGCAGCAAGAGTACTGTAGCCAGCCTATAGCTCTTTTCACTCGGGCACATAATGGAATGTGCCAATACACTAGATGTTGTTACATCCCTTTAGGAAAGCATATTTATTGCCTCACAATGTACAAATGCCATGTTGCCACTAGTCGCTTAGTTTATGGTGATCACATATGCTGCTGTACTGTATCTAATCGGAAACTTCAAACACACTTCCATTACACTTTTTGGTGTACATTTACTGGTAAGTATGAAATGGTTTTCATAGATACATACATATGCATGAATGCATACACACTTGGACATTCTGCCTGCTTTTATTTAAATCACACACTGCTTTTGGCAGACATAGAGGCAGGTAAGGTTTTTCAATTTGCTTTTTGTCCTCCTAGCCTGGTAATAGCAAATTTGGTTTTAATCAACCTCTTTGCAGTCTTGAACTTGCAAGGAGTATTCCAGTCTGTGCTCCTGGAATACAGTGCCATTCATTTAAGGATTTCCCTCTGCCTAATAAACATTAATGAATCACGCTCTACAATTCCCTTGTGATCTTATCTCAGATTCACAGATGGGCAAAACAGAAACAAATTACGGAGTCTGCACACACCACAAATCAAAGGCAGGGCTGGAGGGAAAACTCAGTGATCCTACCACAATTCCCTGCTCCAGTAACTGTAAAAATGCATTTCTACCCATGCAGCTGCTCTGTCAGTAACCGCCTTGCACATGGCCGCATGGTTACTTTCAGTCTTGCCAGGAAATTGCTCTTTTTCTAAGGTTAGCTTCACACATAACCGCAAATTGTGTGAGGTGGCAGAGGGCTGTACGTCTGCCAGCTGCTGTGCTGAATTATTCCTGAGGAGGTCTCTTTTTTGCCTGTGGAGCAGAGGGTATATTTTCCGATTAGCAGAGATGTAGCAGAATATGGGGAATATTCCAGCCCCTACTTGCACACCACAGGTTTATCTATCTTCCCAGAGGGAAGGCCTGACTTCCCGTGGAATTTTCTTGCCCTTGCCTTGGACAACATGGTCCATTCCGTGACGAACACAGCATCCCTTGGTGCCTGTGAAGAAAACCACATCTATTAATTACACTGAGTGAGTGAAGGCAGATAATTGCCTTGTGCCTGGAATCTCTAAGTAGGGCCACTTTCTAGAAGAAAGATCCCCGAGCTGTAATTTCCGTACAGGAAAGCAGAATAAACCCGTGTTCCCCGCAAGCTGCACTCCTGTCAGACAACCAGCAGTTCTTCTGACAGCCAGGATTTCTGTGGCACTGGCTGTGAGTCATTATTGAGAAAGCGTTACTCCTAAAACAGAGGATGAGTGATGTAGAAAGAAGGTGTTAGACACAGCAAAAAAACAAAACCCCTTTTACACCTCCATCTGCTATCTCACAGTGCCGTGCTACAAAACATTTACGAATTGACAAGTTTCATTTCATATTTTGCTCTGCTTGTTAGAAACTGCTTCTTTTTGAAGAGAGAATCAGCTGCCTTAGCCTTTCTCCTACAAAATGAAGAGGTTTTCCTTGTGTTTAGCTCCATGGAAAACAGCAGTTTCTAGAGAGCAGCCTTCTGCCAGGATAGCCAGGTTACTCATAACTGCATCCACAGGTTTCTGCTGAAAAAGACTGCAGGAAATACAGCGCTGGCAGCGATCTTCTACTGACTTAGCTTGGTTTGTTCAAAAAAAAGCAAGGGATGGTGTATGGTCAGATCCAGGGTAGGAATTGCTCTGCCAGCATGAAATACCAGTATTTCTGTGCTGGGAGAGGATTTGCAGTGTCAGTGTACCATGACAGCACATCTCTACTGCAATCCTGTGCATGACACAGCCACTGTAGAAGCTCCTCAGCCAGATCTCACTTAGCTGCTGCCGGCAAAAAGGATAAGATAACTGCTACAGCAATTGCTATTCCACTTGCTATTGGCCAGATAACCCTGCACAGCTTGCACTGAAGCAATAACCCTTACTCCTTCCTGAGGCAGCAGTTCCGAGGGCGCCATAGGTCTGCCTACACATGGCCACAGCAATAGCCCTGACGTACAGTGAATCACAGTTACAAATTTGGGTCTCTGTGCCCCAGTTCTGCAAACATTTCTGCACAAATCTTACTGTCTTCAGTAGAAGAGAGCTGGCATGCTCACTGCAAGCCTGAAATGTTACTCTCAAAGGCCTGGGTTTGGATTTTTACTTTCAAGCCTTTCTATGACAGACTAGCAGTTGATTTTGTTAATTTACCACCCTCACACATCCACCTGCATCACCCTTTTTAAATTTAACTGCAGTGTCAGCTCCGCAGCTGTTTCTGAGACCACGTACATGAATGATTGCTGGTCCTGCCAGGTGCAAGTCTGAATGAGAAGGTCACAGGCTGGTGGGAGGATTAGGCTTTGGCTCGGCTCTTTGCATTCTCACACAGAGCACGGTCATTCCATCCGTCAGCCCGTACTCACTAACCAGACAGGTGAGGAGCTGAATATTGGAAACAATTCAGTGACGCCTGTACAAAGCCACTGCTGAAGATGTGCACTCTCTGGGATTTAAAAAAAGCCATCCTAAAGCAGCTCTTGGAATCACCGAAATTATCTGTACAGAAATACACATGCAGAATGGCATGGGAACAGACTCCCCGGAGACTGGGGTAGGTTGGATTGGAGAATACCTCAATCTCTAAATGGTGCCTGAGATTTTCATGTTAAATTGGAACATTTCTTCCCCCACTCACCTCAGAAGATGAAGCTACTTACAGGCAGTTAGCAGACACCCCAGCTACTGAGAGCCATCAAGGCAAAAACATCCAGACTTGGACGAGACCCATCTCTCTGGATCTCCAGCTGAAGTATTTCACTAATTCAAGGCCTTTTATACCTACAGTTGTGAAAGCTGATGGCTATTTTAAGACCTTCTCATGCTCACACTTCTGTTACAACCCATGGGAGGCTTCTAATCTATTTTTGTATGTTATACATAATTTCTCTTCTGACTTCCTTATCAAATGTACAAAATATTCAATAATTCACTTAGGCTCTACATTCCCATTAGAGTGTACCATGGCTGTGATTTAAATGTATTTCTGTGACTGTAAAATAAGCAGATGTCCTAAACTATCCTGGCATTGTCCTCTTGTATGTGACAGCATCTCCTTCTACCCAGAGTAGTTTTATTTCCCCAACTGTTAAATCTAGGACAAAATACTACTCTCTTGTTCTGTATTAAGAGCCGATAATAAAAGCAGCTGACTGCTTTCCCAGCCTCTGCCCTCACGGAGGGAAGCATGGGTGAAGAATTAACCCCTGGCATGAAAAGTTCTCATGATAAGTCATTAAGAAAAGCTAGATCTCCTCGATCCTCTCCCAGAATTAGATGGTGGTGGAGACACCCACTGCATCCCTCCCCTTCCCATCACCCTCACCACACACTGCAGTTAAGGGCTTACTGGTGGTTACAGGGTAATTTCCTTCCACTGACTCATTTTGAAGGACCTGAGATTCATGTAGCTTAATTAACAAGAAAAAAAAGCAAGTATGAAATTCTCCCATCCCTTTCCACCAATGCTGTCACACCTCCCATATTAGTAACAACCTCATCTCTTACATCCCCCTGTCTGGGGTCAGCTTGTTCTGTAGGGGAGAGCTGGGCACCAGATCAAGTGACTTGGCCAAGGTTACATGTGTCACAGAGGGTGTTTGAAGTGAGAGATGCCCAAGCGCCACATCCCCAGGTTAAGAGGTCTGGCTAGACCTAACCAGCACTGAAGCGTCTCCTTACCAGAGGCTCAGCCCTGAGATCCAAGGGCAAGGAGACAGACCTATCACACAGACCACCAAAAAACCAACTTGTGTATTTTTAATGTGAACCTACAGACCAGAGGTCACATTTCCCAATTTCCTCTGGTCCCTGTGTTTAGCGCTTCGATATCATCAACTGTGGATGTCCACAGCATCCCGCAACAAGGGCAGAGCACGCAGCAGCCTCACAAGTCCTGGTAATGACTTCATTCCTTCCACCAGCTCTGGAAAAACAAAAACAAAACCAAATCCCCTGCATAATTGTGTCCCTGTTATTCACGGATCTTAAATTGTACTCCTTCATGAATTTTAATGTGCAGTCCATTTTCTTTCCACTAATCCTACATTAGGCTGGAGGCCTTTATAGACCAAGCATTTGCCCTCCTTAGCTCTTTATTCCCTGCAGCATCATAGCTGCTGTGTCCCCAGGCACTGCCCTTGTCTCAGCTGGTCTGACAGTCAGGCTCAACCAGTTTTAAAGTGTTTTCTTACTAGATACTTCAGTTTTGTGCATCCACGACAAAAGCAGCAGGCCTGTTGAATAGACACCCTGTGAACAGCACCTTATTTATCTTGCTCATGATTTGCCAGTCTATTGGTATGTATGTTAGTTGCACAGCATTTGAGACAACACCCATCTGTGAATCTTTAACGCTATGCTTTTGTAAATCCCTTCTTCCAGCTAAAGCCATCTCCACATCAGGAGCCATCAGGAACAAGTGAAATCCTCCTTTCCAAGGATGGCAGAATTTCTGTGCTGCTGATGAGTGACACACAAGAACAAGCCAACCATGGATAGCTGTACACCACTGGAGGCAGTAACTTGCTCAACAGCCTTATTTTAAATGGTATTTAGATTTGAAAGCCAGACGGGACTATTAGATACTCTAATCTGACCTTCAAAATGTAGTTTGAGCCTGTTATTTCAATACTAAATTTAGTAATTTGTTCAGCTGAAACGATGCTTCCAAATGGAAGATACCTAGACTCCATCTGAAATGAAATGATGACAAAGCCCCAGCTTCCTTTGGAAAGCCATCCTGGCAGGATCCATCTGCCAGGTCTGCCTCAAGGAGCAGAGTTGCAATAAACTGAAGCAAGCTGCTTTTTTGGTGTAAATTGCTAAGAATATATCAAGCCCTGCCCTTCCATGTGTCCCACAGAACCATTATTAGATGAAAAAGAAATATTGTACAGTCTTCAGCTATAAAGTTCTAAAAAGATGGGAACTTTGATGTGTGCATGTCGAGGACCTTTCTGGCTCTGACTACAAACATTCCCAATTGCCACTAATTTCACATCACTTGCAGAACCAGTGGTAATATTTATTTTCTGAGACACAGAAAATATCCTTAGTGATTTAAGGATTTCAGCTCCGGGGATACTTTGTGCTGGTGTGCACCATTAGTGCAACAGGCAGGCAGGCAGAGGCAGAAATGAATCTGACTTAAAATCTGACTTGACTTAAGCAACACTGACCTTATGAGAAGTGTGGAGTCCAAACAGGCCTGCAAATCCCATCTGTTTCTTATTTCTACAACGGGCAAGTTAAAATCCTAAATCCAAACAGCGCTGAGCTGTGAATCCAAATTTTGCAGCTTGAGTCCATTACTAGCAAGGACGACTACAAGCCCAGCATGGACTCGCTTCTTTGAAGGGAAGACTGGGATTTATAGCACAATATTAAATGAAGGAGACGTGTTGCTGGTTGACTAACAGCTAATCTGGGAAGGTACTTGGAGACAGACTCATGGGTTGGTGAGCAAGTCAACCCACCTCTTTTTGCTCCCCATAAAGTTGTTATTGAAACACTTGTGGACTCCCATGGTGTTTTGAGGGTTAACTGGTATTTGAGAGTCACTCAAATGCTCTTCTGCTGTTAGGAGCTGATAAAAACCTGCACTAATTCTCTGTGTTAGGTATTTTAGTAAGTTACAGGGGGTTTTCTGCAATTTGGTGAAGAAAAAAGAAATAATCTGTAAAGCAAGCAGATTTTAGGCTGTTATGAAAAATAAAAGGGAGCCTATTCGGAAAAAGCCTCCTCTCTAAACTTTAATTCCAAAGTACAAAGCTGGTAAAGGCTGGTCTCCAAGTTTAAATGGAATTTGGTGATATCATTCCCATTAGTGCAGAACAAACCCATTAAATATATAATGGCTCAAGTACAATGTAGATTAGAAAAGTAAGCGTGAAACTGTTAAGGGTCCTAATTATTTTCAATCCATCTACCTTTACATTAAACACTAAGTTCTGATGCTTCCTCAGATGCTGGGTAAGTTATTGAGTTTTTAAAGCAAATGCTCTATTTATAGACTTGCAATTACTCAGTATCAGCCTTTGTCTGGAGAAGAATCCCTGTCCATCCTCACTAATGGCTTCTCCTGATCTTATCTGACATGGAGGATTTCTTGAGCATATTAAAAATATTATTCACTCTGCTTTTTTAGCTTAGCCAAAGATTTAATGAGTTCAGCATAAGAACTGTATGTTTTGCTGTGTTTGAACTAGATTACTCCCCGACAGCTGATGCTGTGCACTCTGTTCCCTGCATATGTACATTGGCACTAGGGGAGTTCTTGAACTGGTTAGACTGTAGGGGTTTTTGGGGTAAGAATCTTAGTATTTAGCACAACCGAGTGTATGAACCTCGGAGTACCGTTGATGCCTGAAAATACATCCTTGTCTCACTGCCGTGGTTGGGTGAGCATTAGCTACCTTTTGTGCTGTAGACCTTTGTGCCCTATCTAGACCCACCATTAAACAGCCCAGGTAGAACCTGAAGCTCCTGAGTCCTTGGCAACTCAAGGCTGGAGCCATCCTAGCCTGGACAAGGTAGACACCTACCTCCAACACAGCTTTTTTCACTATGTACAAAACACCTTTATCAAACATCCAGTTTCTACTGTCCTGTAAGGTGGGTGTCTCTCAGCATTTATGTAAAGTCCTGGTTTCCTGGCTTAAAGACACAAGACTCTGGAGTAGTATTCCAAGATCAGGCAAAAGGCAGCAAAAAGCCAAGGAGATATTCAGGCCTTCTGCTGCTATGTCCCTTAATTTGGAAAAAATCTCAGAAATACTATTCTCTACACCCTGAAGCAGAACATCATGACTTTGAGAATGCAGGCTGCATCTGGGATTAGGTCCTTTTGCAAGCACATGGGTTCAAGTTTAATCTCTCAGTGGTACTGCAGTGCTCCATCCTGCTCCTCCCTGGCACCACCAGCCCTCAGCTTCTTTCCAGCTGCTTTGCCACCTGAATCCACCATTCACCCCATTTAAATCTGCTCCGTCACAGAGCAAACCCTGGGTGAATCACTTTGCTGATGGGGATTTAAAAATCTCTTTTTTTTCCTCCCCTTCCCCTGCACTTTGTGATGTTTAATTGAGATGCAGCAGTACACTCCAGTAAAATGGTTCATAATGGCTTTAAAGAAAGGGAATTATTGATTGTTGGTTCCACACCTCACAGCATGGGGCTCTGCACTGGCTCAGCTCACCGTGTGCCATGGATTTTAAACCACTTGGTGAGTGCAGGGGGATGCAGTTGGATTCTGGTTTATCTTCTGTTTAAAAAAACCAAAACAAACAGAACCACCAAAAATTTGTCATATTTCCCCCCTTTCTTCAGTGGCCACCCACATACTTGCGATTCAAGGGATTCTTTAGCAAGCTTTTTGCTGCAGGGTTTCTTTGGTCACATCTTGCACTGATTACTGTAATTTTGTTCTCAGGTCTCTCCTTCCAGCATGTACTTAAGATGCAACATGAGGTCAAAAGGCACCTTTCTCCATGTTGCAATTGATCAGCAAACTGGCCACACGGTTGCTTTCCATTCCCAGCCTTATTTATCTCTGAAAGAGCAATCAGAAAATGCAGGGTTTATGTATATATATTTAAAGCTTTCAGAGGCACAAGGCCCAGCAGACAGCAGAGAAATCCCTTTCTGCCCCGTGCCTGCTGCCTTAACCAGCCTCAGAGCATCTCAGAGGGGAGCATCATCCATCACAGCTCTTTGGGGGCTCTCCTCACCCGGTGGGATAAACCCTGTCCTTAGAAACCCAAGAGCAATCCCAAACCAGAGGACTCCACATCGCTCACCCAGTAGCTCCTCAGGCACAGGCTTCCTGCCTAGATTTGGGGAGGATTTGTGTGGGGAAGGTGTGGTGTACACCCAGCATGTGTGAGGATAGAGCAGGACAGTTGCAGCCCTTCAAACAACCTGTTCCTTCAGGAATCAAACAGCAGCCTGCGATAAGCAGCCTCACCGGCTCCTCCTCTCTCTCCCCACTGGAGCTGGGCAGCACCAGACGACTCACTGTCCTCCAGCAATGCCTTTGCTTCTCCAAATGCTTCAGGGCAGAATTCCATCTGGTCCAGGACATTTTGTACCGAGCAGCAAAAAGCAGTGGGAATTGCCGAGTGATGCTCTCCTGATTGTATTAACTGGTCATAAACCACTGTCTTCCAACCCGCTGCTGCGTGACAGACAGCAAATAGGAACAGAGGCAGTGGGAGACCTCCTGGAGCCACTTGATCTCACGCTCGCTTTCTGAAATAAAGCCATTCCAGCACCAGATCCATCCTGCGAAGTGCCCTTGGTGCGAGTGGCTTGCAAGGAGGTGCCTGGAGGGTTGCAAGGGTCCACAGTGATAGAAACAACACACAGGAGCTGCTGAGGCGGTTGCACACCAGCTCTGGTGGAGGAGCAAGTGATGATGATAGATTCAGTGGATTTGATTTACCGGTTGCACAGAAACATGTGGAGAGCTCCTTGTCATGAGTAAGATGATGGAGACCCCTCTTTTTCAAATAATATTGGATATTGGGCAAGCTCATTCCATTGCAAACACACAGGCACAGACCCACTCCCTCCCCACTGCTGCAGGAAGGAAGGAACCCCCCCTAAGCACAACAACCCCAGGCACCCACAGCAATAACGTTTAATGCCATGTCACAAGATGTGGAAACCAGAGCCCCAGTAGCTTGCTAAAAATCTGCCTCTTACAATGTGTACATGGGCTTCATCCTGAGAGCACGACCAGCAGCATCCAGACTGCATTCTCCTTTGGGCAAGATGAGACTGCAGATGTAATGCAGTTACTGTTTGCTGGGATCATGAATTTTCATGGTAGATTTAATTTTACTCTCTAGTAGTTAACTTTTTTCCTTTTCCTCAACTTACACAGGAAAACAACCCAATAGGGCACAAGGGAGGCTGGACTGGCAAGGCAGGGCAACCTCCACCCAAGGAGGAGGTCAATCAGCAAGCTGCAATCAGTCCCTGGGACAGATCAGCTGCACCCAGGGCTCCAAGCACCATTTAGTGCTCTTTGCAGGGTGCTGTGGAAGGGAAAGGGAAGATCTGGGGGTGCTCACATCTTGTTAAGCCCATTACTTAGAACCATCTAAACACAATTTCAGTGTGGCCATGACAAAAAAGCTACACCGGGAGGTGCCTCAGCTCCCCAGCCCTACGAGCACCTTACTCGGGCACTTCTCCAGCTCTCCAGGCCCCACTCGCCCTCTCAAAGAAAGCGGGGGGAAAAGGGAAGAAAAAAAAAGAAAACTCTTATTACTGAAATGCAGAATGACGTTTTTCCCCCATTCAGTACTCAACAATTGGGCCTAAACTACATCTCAATATCAAGTGTAGCTGAACTCTACAAACAACGCACTGAAGCAGCTGTGCAACCAAAATTTCCTCCATCCATAATAATTTTCACAGGCAAAGCTCATCAGACATGATGTGTTAGTTATTATTATGCATTAATAACTCTCGCTGGTGCACCCCGACAGGCTGAATTACTGATTTTCTCCAATTCTTTTTTCTGTCTTGAAACATGGTCCCCTCTGTCTATTGTGAATTGATCTTCTCACACAGCCTATTTGACAGACCTACAATTTAGAATTCAATTACCATTTCAAGAATAAAACTAGTTTGTGATGCAGACACCAGCCCCTAAGCCTCAGCTTCATATGTCCCTTATTAACCTGTCATCTCTCTGCAAGCCAACGAGCTGCTGCCTCTGCTCTTCTCACAAATAAAACAAATGCAAGAACTGGAGAGATTATCAGGGAAAAGAAGCCACGTGTTCCGGTTGGGACCGCATTATGGGTGTCTAAGGGGTGTCAGGATGGCCATGGTGCCGGGGGAGCTGGATCCCACCACAGGCAGCAGTGTGGGATGGATCACCTCTTAAAGGATCTGCCAGCCCTGGCTTTCTGCAGCAGAAGTGTGACCATTTCATTTAATGAAATGTTTTGAAGTGAAAGGCCTTAATCTGCTAATGGCCACAGTGTAAAAAGGGATCTCAAATACCACTTGCCAGGCTGGTTTGCAGAGGGAGCCCAGGCTTTGCCTGGTGTCTGCCAGCAACCCAGCCACGCCATGGTCCTTGGGCTGCAGCAGCCATGCGCAGGCTCCTTCCTCCACAGGAGGCAGCTCCCAGCCTCATCCCAATTAATCATCTCCTAATGACTTTCTGAACTGGGAGGATTTCCTTAATTATACCACACGTCAGACTTTAATCAAGAAATCAATCTTCCATGCCACCCAAAACCCGAGGGTATGGCTCATTCATGTAAGAGAAGCCTGGGGCATCCCTTGTGCTGCACTGAGGAGGTCCCTGAGATGCTACGGGCCATCCCCACATGCCCCATGGCTAAAGCAAAGCTGAATGACTCCCTGGTCATGGCCCTGGGGAACAATGGTGTTGCCATCAGCACCATTGTGTAACTCTCACTTTGCCAGCACAGGAGTCCAGCGTCATCCCCAGCTAAAGCAATCTCTATCCAGCAATAGGATAACTCAGCGGCTGGGGCTACGGGGCAGGTCACACACAGCCCGTGTGTGTGCACAGGCAGAGCTCTGCAAGGAAGGGGGTTCCATTTGTGCCCCATCGTGTGCCTGCTCCTCCTGCCACGGAGGAGGAAAATGCAGCCACAACAGCTGGCAAAAAGACACCCCATTTACAAATACATGGTCATAACCATACAGGAACAGCCTGCAAAATACTAAGTTTGACGGATGCTGAGAGGCTGATTGCAGCAGAGGATTTATCTTGAAGGATACCAAGCACCCTGGGCAGCCAAGGAACCCCCTGTTCAAAGCGGAGAACAGCAGTGGCAGTGACGGCAGCGTTAAAGAGGTGCAGCCACTGCAGCACCTCCAAGTTCAGGTTATTTCAGTGAAAGGAGCCCTTGTTTCTCATTGATGTTATTAAAACGGTTCCCTTTGCCCACAGGCAGAGCTTCCCCCTCCTGCAATATCCATATTACACAGAGGACTCCTATTCTGCTTGTATTCACTCGCAGCCCTGTGGTGTTGCAGCCCCTGGGGTCCCACAAGGAGCTGGGGATCTCACCCGGACCAGCAGGGTACAACACACTGAGGGCAGCGCCTCACAACGTAACATCACTCGGATTTCACAGCTGATCAAGAGGCAGGTTTCATGTTCTCTCCGGAGCAGCCGGTCTCAGCCAGCTTTATTGTCCCTGATACCAGTAGGAATGTTTTCATGAGCAGCTGCAAATACCCAGCAAATGAATCTCTGCAGTTTTCACTTCCCAATTTGCTGGCCTGGCTCTCCCTGCACCCCGGGAAACTCTCCCCCACCACAGTAAGGCAGTGACAGGAGAGGAAAATAGAAAAGATTTTCCCAATAAGGAAATGCAAATACAGGAAATGAAGATGTAACACAGCAAAATGAGTTAAGAAAGACAATTCCGAAAACGGAAGGGAGCGAGATGGGGCTGAGCTCTGAGCTGCTCTGATTTTAAGCTGAAGTGATGACCAAACCAGCTTGGTGCACGTTTCCCCTCCAGAGCCCTTCTGTGCCTTTGCCAGCCACCGACACTCATCCTGAGCTGGCAGTGCCCTTCCTCTCGTCTTTTGCCTGCTCAGGTGATGAGGACACTGGGATAGGGAAGGGATTTCGAGTACCTGCTGCCTTCGTGAGGAACTAAAAGTAAAAAACATCTGCTAAAAAAAACAAGTTATGAGGGAAAAATGGCAAACCCGAGACCTCCCTGGCCTCCGAGGACTGATCTTCATTTCCCTTCAATCTGGACAGAAGTGGTGCCATCAGTGCTGGAGGGTATGGCTCAGCCCTGGGACTGACTCAGGAGCTGTGCTCCCCTCCTCACCCCAGCCACCAGGACCCTGAGACCCACTCACTGCCGGCACAGCTGAACCCCAGCACCGAGCTGCATGCGGACAACAGAGCTGCTTGAGCATCATTAAATAGAAACACTGCTCCCAGCTTTCCTGTTGCATTCAGATATATGCAAATATGTGCATGCGACAGTTTACACACAGAGCTCCCCTGGGTCTTTGCTTTGGTGCTGGGCGGAAAATGCACTAATTCCTGGGACAAGGCCGGGGCTCGGTGCCCCTCATGCAGAGGCTAAATTTGGGGTGGAGGTTTGGGGATGGATGGGCTTGGAGGAGGGAGGTAGGAGGATGTGCTTTGGGGCTCTTGGCAAGGTCCAGGCATCAGAAATATTTTGAATGCTGAGAGCCCATGAATAGATACAGAAGTTCATAGTCTGAGGTGTGATTTATGTGCAAGAGCACATAAACACCTGAAACAGGGTCTTTAAAAACACCACAGACTTTATAATGCTGCGACTGTGGAGGTGCAGCAGCTCCTCAAGGAACCGACACATGTTCTGGGAGCTCAGTGCTGCTGCAGCGGGGTGGAGGGAAATGAGGGAAAAAATCAAATGTAAGCAGCTCCTGACAAGCTGCTCCAAGTGTGTTTTCAGTTCAAGAGTGGCCAGAGAAGTAACTAAATATTTTTCTGGAAAGGAGATTACATTCTGTTTACACCTAATGCTGTTTGCTGAAGCACGTCTGCAGTCAGCCCCAGCCTGCTTAATATTTACCCAGCTGGAGGAGACGCTCAGTCGTGTTTGGCTGTGCCAGGCACGGTATAGGTGAAGAATTCAGCATTTATGTATATAGGAAGCCCTGTGGTTTTGTGCACTGTGATGCACAAGGCCCAGTGTCGGTTTGCTGGGCTGTGGTTTGGCAAAGCTGCGAGCCTCAGACAAGGGGCTGCTGTTGGATGGGGATGTGCAGCCACTTGGCAAGGGGGCAAGGCAGATAAAAATCAAGTACTTAGCTCAGGAGGGCCCAACCTGCAGCAAAGCAGAGGAGAGAAACCTACAGGAATGAGCCATGGAACCTCCTCCAAGGAAAGCTGTATCTGCACTGCAAGTTCAATGGTTGGTGCACTCTCGAGATCCCACCTAAAACCTGTGCCCCGTGGTCCCTGGCAAGGGCACTGCCCACATCAGGTGCCTGCATCATGAAGCAGAGCTAACCCAGGCTGGGGCTCATGTCTCCCATAGAAAGAGGTTTACAAGACCCTGAAAACAGTGGCCAAAATCTAAATGTTTTCCTTGGACACAGACAGGGCAAAGTCACTCGTTGCCACATTGCTGATCGGAGTAACCCATTGCTGAAGCACTAATGCTGAAGCACTAATGCAGGTGCCTCTGCGATGCCTTTGCTCATCAGCCTGGAAACAAACATAGAGCTCTCCCCTCCACGGCATTTTGGTGCCAAAACTTGTCAAAGGTCAAGCTCCGTGGACTTTGGCGAGAGTTTGTGCAATTAAATCCCCTCCGACACCTTGGGAAGTGCAGGTCTGAGCTTTGCCTCCCGTTAATCATTGATGCGCGGGGTGGTTTTGCCAGGGGTGCAGCTGGGGGCACAGCCGGGCTCCTTGTGCCACCAAGACCTGCTCCAAATCTCCCCTCCAAGCCCTTAATCAGCTTTCACCTGGGATTAGCTCAAACATGCCCAGCCTCTGGCTCAAAATAGCTTTTCTTGCTTGTGGGCAACTAATCCAGAACAAGCCTTCTATCCATCAGCCAGCATCTGCTGCAAGGGGGTTTGGTTTTGTTTTTTCCTAAGACTTGAACCTTGCCCAGTTCCCAGATTTCTTTTTGGTTGGGAAATCGGGACACGGGGTGTGCACACGGATATTCAGAGCTGGGTTGTGATGGGGACTGATGGTTGTGGCTCCCATAAACCCAACCAAGCAGAGCCTGGCCTGGTACAAAGAGCACTACCAGCCCAGTTCAGGTTGAGCAACTTGCATCTGGGGAGCTCAGGCGCTTGTAGCAGGGTGGGGGGCACTGTGCAGACATTTCCTGCATAAACTGGGTCTGCCCCATTCACCTCGAGCTTCTCTTCTTCTGCCAAGAGCAAACAGAGCCAAAGAAACTCCCTTATATATCTGAGGCCACCAGGAGCTGAGGAGAGAAAACAACAGCCCCTTCTATAGGATGGGGCCTCGGAGCAAAGAGCGAGCTGAAAACCAAAATCAACAGCCCCAACTGCCATAAGCAGCCGTCAGCATGAGCCGGGTTGGGAAGGAACGTGCAGCCAATCACATCCACAAACAGCACATATGACATGGCTATGATTAAATAAAGGACATTATTACTGCCTTGCTAATGGCTTTTGGGGGCCGCAGGACAACCCCCCCGCTG
>NW_009922573.1:15972-20235 GCF_000696875.1 Nestor notabilis
TGGGAGTTCATCCCCACCACGCATCAGTGTTTAAACGATTAAATTCACCTTCACAAAGCCCTCAGGCAGGACCCACATTAACAGTTTCCCATGGTGGCCACAGTGACAACCTCCTCCTGCAGCCCTGGTAGCTAGGACAGAGGGAGAAGAGCTCAACCAACAGCTCAGATACTGCGTTCAGAAAGAAATCTGTCCTCAGATTAGAGACAACAGAGACTCGTCCCTTCAGCCAGTTCATTTCCTTCCCCTGTAAAACCTGCTCCCACCTGGCTCTTTCCCACTGACCTGCTGTTCCAGGGAGATGAGCTTGAGCAACAAAGCTTGGCCGGGATTTCAGCAGCACCAATGCCCTAAACCTCCCTCTCCACTAAAATAGATTGGAAACCAGCAAAACCTGGGGAACGGGAGAGGCCGTGGTGATGGGCACAGCCGATAGCTCATCAGTGAGGAGCTGCCGGGTGGGAGATAAAGGCCCCTTGGGCAGCAGTTAGAGCTGTGCGTTGACTTGGTGGGGTGGTGGGGTTTGTGAGTGGTAGTTCTGTGCCATGAGGCTCTAGCGCTTCCCCCAGGACACACTGGTTTGTGCAGCACCTGCACCTCCAGGCGGGAAACTCCAAAAGAAACGAATCCCTGAGACATCGGGATGGAGCAAACCCCCTTATTCAACAGGGCAGGACGTTCACCTGTGCAGCAGCTTGGCAAAGACAGGAAACCTGTGTCAGAGGCCGAATCCTCCGAGGTCCCGGCTCCTCCGGCACCAAGGCTCAGCTCGGAGAGGCCCTGGATTTCTGTCCTGAAACCTTCATACAAATAGCACAGTTATGGGAAAATCCTCATCCAAGCGGAAAGAAAACACAAGGAAGCAGAGCGTGCTCCTACAGCCACCTCTTATTCCTGTACGGTGTCCAGAAACTCTCTCAGAAACCCCTCACCGGGGGCGCGTTTCCACAGGGCCCCTGGCAAAGCATTTTATTTCTTTCCCCCAGCGTTTCCCTTCACCTGGTCACAAGTTTCTCTACGTGGGGAACACGACGTCTGCTGAAAGGTCCCCCGTGGTGCTGAGCGGGGCAGCCCCCGCCGGGGCTGGGATCCCGAGCCACAGCAACAGGGCAGACTGGAAAACCTCCATGTGTTTTCCACAGAGGGCGGGTTGGTGGCGCCCGGGGCCTCACGGCAGCGTTTCCCCAAACCTCCCCGTACAGACTTGAGGCGACCTGGCTGCTGGGTGGCTCTCAATCGGATGGACAGTTAACACGGGTGCCCACACGGGGATTTGTGCCCACAGCAACCCCCCGAAACAGAGCTGAAAGGCCAAGGAAACTTGCCCAGCCATGGGGCTCACTGGGGACTTGGTGGCTTTGGGGGCCATGTGGAGCGGAATGGCACCAGGGCGCTGTTACTTCAGCCATCCATGGGGCCCCCGCTCTCTGCAGCCGGGGCAGGCACCCACCCGCGAGGTCACTGCCTTCCGGGTGACATCTCCTTCGTACCCAGCCTGTGTTTGTGGGATGTTTGTTGGCCGGCAACAGAGAATGGTCTTGATGCTATTTATGCCCCGGACTGGAGCCAGGTAAAAATAACCCTGGCGTGTTTGGCAGCATGAAAGTGCTACTGTAAATCCTCCCTGTCAGCACGAAAATCCCCTGCTTGGCTTGGAGCCATCATCCCAATGGGAGAGGTGTGTGGGGGAAGCCCGGGTGTATCTGTGAGCAGTTCACCTGGGGAAGGTAAACCAACAGAGAAGGAACCAGCAGCATCCCTCCCCATCTGCCGTGTCCCAAAGAAAGGGGCAGGGAGCACAGCAGGAGCGCCACATTGCTCTTGAACCAGGATTAAAGGCCACCAGTGCTGCTGTATTTATAGCTCTGTGATCATCCTTTGAAAAAGAAACCCTCATTGTGACTGGTGGGATCCAAGAGGAGCCCTGGGACCTGCCCCACGCTTGGCCCCGGGCTTCTTCATAGCCTGTCCTCCAGCTGCGGGTGAAGGTCACGGTGGCTCCCGCGGTGCTGGCACCTCACAGGGCGGCACCTCAGGGGCCGAGGAGGGGGTTCCATGCACCAGGATCCATCCCTCCTTCCATCGCTCCCTGCCGTGCTCTCCCACCGCGGAGCGAGGGCCAAGTTCATAGCAGCAAAGCTGCAGCCACTCACCAGAGCTCCTGTCTGCTGCTGTCTGAGTCAGCTTATCTGCACCCAGCTATTAATAGCTTGCTTTGGCTTGCTTGTACTCTAATTGCAATTTAATAAGACATCTCATGCGAGCTGGGGAGGGCGCTGCCCCGTATTGCAAATACAGCAACTGCTCCCTGCAACTCCCATCCGAACCCCGGCTAGGAATCACCCCAGGGGCAGGGACCCCAGAATCACCCCAGACCCCGGCCCTGCCGCGTTGCCCAGGCGCCACCAGCACCTCCCGGCTGAGGGGTTCGCTCCTCGCCCTCTGGGTAAGCACAGCCTGAGGCCATGTTGTGGTTTTGGCACTTTTCTACTTTCACCCTACTTTCATCCGTTTATGTTCACCCAGGGCCAAGGGGCCTGTGCGGGGCTGGAGGATTTTCCCTCTGCGTCATCCCTCTTGCTTTTACTTGGATGCTTGGGATGGGAAACACTAAGTACAACACTTTTTCCTGGGAGGGAATTTCCCTGCAGGGCTGGTGGTGGGTTGATGGTGGTGAGGTGCCATGGCCAACACGCACAACCGGACTGGTGAATAAGCAGCTGCCAGTCCCCTCCCCATCCCACCAGGGATTTCTGCTCCTGCACCACACAGGGTTGCAGCTTCCTGCCCCAGCAGCAGGTTTAGAATCATAGAATCGTAGAATGGTTTGGGTTGGAAAGGACCTTAAGATCATCTAGTTCCAACCCCCCTGCCATGAGCAGGGACACCACACACGAAATCGTGTGGCCCAAGGCTCTGTCCAACGTGGCCTTGAACACCGCCAGGGTTGGAGCATTCACAACTTCCTTGGGCAACTCTTTCTATTTTCTTCTCTAACTCATGTAGAAGACTGGAGTCAATAACAAGGGTCAGAGCCCAAACCCTTTGTGCCTGGCTGTGTTGGGCTGTGGCAGCAGCCGGCATGGGTGGCCCCAGGGCAGGACAGCTGTGCTGGGCTTCCACCCCATCATTTCCTGCTGTGTCTCAAGGCATAGGGTGTGATGGGAGGCTCCAGCCATCACAGGCTGGACCACACTGCCCCAAGTGTGATCCATAGCGGGAGCAGCTGACTAGTGGAAACCAAATCCCTCTCCTTGTGCACACAGGCACGGCCACGGGACATGGGTGCTTGGTTAGCTGCTCTGCTAATGAAGCTTGTCTTGACAACACCTGATGAAAATGAAGGTTAGAACCTTTGGGCTTTTTGAGTGACCCAGCAGCAGCTGCTCACATACAGCAGCTTCAGGGGTTTGTAGGAACAAGCCCAGCAATGTCCCAGCGGTGAGGAGCCGCCTGCACCGGGCCGTGCTCTTCTCCAGGCACCTCCCTGTGCCTGAAGGACCAGCTCCACACGTTTTGGAAATGCCATCAGTGCCGAGACCTTCCTGCTGCGCAGGGTGGGGGCAGCGCCCGTCTCATCCTCCCGTCCCTTACGGATGCCACCAGCATCCTCCGGATCACACATCCAGCGCGTCACATGCAGGCGCGGCACCGACAGCGGCACATGGAGGTTTTGGTGAAACCAAGCACTCAAATTACCTTGAACCCGCTGGGCAAGCAGTTGATTGTATGGACTGCCCCATCGGTTGAACCTGTTTTCTCACACTATGAGCAGGGGACGCCAGTTCACAGTCAGATCCTCCTTGGTTCCTCACCAGCCTCTCACAAACCCTCTGCTCCATCTTGCCGTGACCTTTCAGGTGCAGGTTTTCCTGCTGCAGCCTGAGCTGCACTTTGAGTTAAGGGCACTCAGCGGCTGGCACCATCAGGTCCTCTGTAAAGAAGGTCAAGTTTCTTTTTCAGACGTGGGGAATTAAGGGTGCTCAGCCAGCCTGCGGCAGCACAGGGCACGGCTGGGCACTGGCACAGGGCACAGGGACAGGTCCCAGCTGTCTTCAGCATTGGGATGAAGAGGGATTGCATCAGCACAGCCAAAACCACCTCAAACCAAACACTGCTTCCATTTGGAAAATGGGTTTTTAAGCTGAAGGCACCAGGAATTTGAAAGGTTGCACCCCATTCACCTGGGAGCAGAATTCTGGTGTTCTTAAGCAGACGAGCAGAGCGGTGGCAGGCTGCAGCTGCAGCCCTCAGAGGCCAGGA
>NW_009922573.1:20331-22693 GCF_000696875.1 Nestor notabilis
CCAAACCACAATCTCAGCTTCCCACACTGATTTTTGTTGCTTCAGGACTAGCGTGGATCCAACTAGGAAAATCCTGTTTGCTGAACTTCAGCAGCAGATGCTTGACTTGCAAACACCCAAACGTGCCAGGTGGCTTTATGGAACCTGTGGTTTACCTGTAACAGGTATCTCCTACAACATGACTTAACAAGACATGGAGCTATGCAGCGAGTTCTACCAACAAGCTAAACTTCCAAACTCCAGGGTGGTTTTTCTGGCCATAGGGAATTTCTTCATAGAATCCCAGACTGGTTTGGGTTGGAAGGGACCTTAAAGCTCACCCCTTAAAGCTTCAACCCCTGCCATGGGCAGGGACACCTCCCACTAGAGCAGGTTGCTCCAAGCCCCTGTGTCCAACCTGGCCTTGAACACTGCCAGGGATGGGGCAGCCACAGCTTCTCTGGGCACCCTGTGCCAGCGCCTCAGCACCCTCACAGGGAAGAATTGATCCATTCTACTGTAGTAGGTGCTGCCATGTAACAGTGCTGACAAAACCCCTCATCCATGGGAAACAACTGAGTGTCTCCTGCTCCATTTGTGGTTTCCTCTTGTACTAAATCCTAGACTTCAGGGGCTCCACATCATCTTTTTGCTGAGCTCAACAGGATCCTTGCCCATGAGTACAGTCCCCTAGTGCTGAAATGACTGCGTGCCAGGTCACTGCTCTGGACTGGCAGGTACTGGAGAAGAGGATAAATTGACAACTTTCAAGCTAAATGCAACAGTTCTTGACCAACCACACTTGCACAGAGCACGGGATATTCAAACAGAAACAAGGACCAGCAGGTTTAGTACTTGAAAATTTTATTTTCTCAAATGAGCACCAACACATTGTAAATATGACAAACAATACGCCTCCCTCTAATACTGAAGAACTATATACAATGTACAAATACATGAAAAGGTGAAAACCAATTATTTGAAAACAAACAGTTGCATTTATTACTGAAGCAAATGACCTGAAATATGCCAAAAAAAAAAAAAAAATTAAGATCAAAGAAATAAAAGTATACACAATTTGTAAACACAAGAGCATCAACAGACAGGCTGGTATTGGAAATATTGTCCTTTAGTTTTGTCAGTGGGAAAAGCATTCCCATTTCCTTATGAAAAACAAAACAAAGGATACATACAGTTCTTCACTATGAGAATAGCTTATTTGTGGTTGTACCTTACACAATGCCATTCTGCTTGCATTTAAATATGTTGATTTCTTTTTTCTGAATTCGAGACGATTTTGTTTCCCCTCTTCTGCTTATTCTTTTGGAAAAGGATTCTGCAAAACCTACAGCTAAAATAATTATTTCTGAACATTTAATTTCCGAGGCCTCTCACCTGGTGAGCAGAGCTGCTTCCCACTGAGCTGAGCTCCGGGTCTCACCAACCTCTTTACCCAACCGGGTTTTGGGTGTCATCTCTTCATCCAAGAACTGGTTCACACGGAAACATGATGCTCCTCCCGAAACAAGGTAGTGCAGTGAAATGCATGATTAACACACTCTCACATACCAGTCAGAAAAACACAGACAGCGAAGGTTCTCGCTTGATCATCACAAGAACAACAGATTTCATTGCTTTCTTTTTTCCTGGATCTTTTTCAATCATGTGCACCAAACCCAGAGAATTGAGGAGTGTGCAGCAAGAGCTACTCAGCACTGAAACCAGCTCCTTGCTCAGCAAAACACAGTTCAGTAGTTTGTGCTGTTGGTCCACTTTGGGATAAACAAGAGACCCAATGAATTAAAAACAAAGAAAGGGGAGAAGGAGGGAAGTTAAAGACAGAAAGGAAACCAAAATAAACTCCACTTTCCTGCCAGAGAGGTAAACTTTTACTCTAGCCTGTGATGTAGCAGCCTGGTTTAAAGTAAAATAAAAAACCAAACCCCAAACAAACAACAAAACAACAACAACAACAAAAGAATCAAAGAGAAAACCAGGACCCATGTCCAAAGACTTATGTTTTAGTTTATAAACAATGACTACTTAAAAATCTCCACCCTCTGTCCCTGCTGCCTCCAAGCAACTGGCAACAGCAATTCAGAGGTTGCAGCTTATACTCAATCCTGGTTTCTAAGCCTTGATATCTACTTCACTCCAGCCAATACTGGTGCAAGAGAAAATTTCAGGCCCGGATCCTACAAACATCTCCTCCTCAAGAAAGTTGTGCCCAGGCAGAGCCCCACCAGCCTTCATAGGACTTGCTGTGGGAGCACAAGGTGACACAGGGCTCGGGCTGCCCGATGAGAAAAGGTGTTCCAGCATGGAACTCCAGACACCGGAGCATTCCCCAGGCACCTGCAGCTACCTCCCATCCCACATATCA
>NW_009922573.1:22737-30946 GCF_000696875.1 Nestor notabilis
TCGGCAAGATGGAAGAAGGAATAATCCCCCTCTCCTGCCATGTCCAGAGGAAAAATGGATTGACTTAAGAGGACAACATGTATTATGACTTTTTGTTTCCCTTTAAACATGTTTTCCAACAAATACAGAAGGAAACAGTATCATTTATAAACAACAAAAAAGTGCTCTCAGGGAGGGACTCTGAGAAAACAGCACCAAATATATTATTTTTTTTTAAATTAAATATTATTTACAAAAGTGTATTTCACAAGATAATGTTTCTTTTTTTCCTGCTTTTTATATATTATTATCTGAATATTTATTACAGGGATCAGGATTTCACACCAGATAATCCACCACAGCAAAACAACTTAACACCTACTCAAGTCTGAGCTTTGGGGTGGATCAGGTCATGTAAACTCAAGGGTACATGCAGCTTGGCAGAGACGAGGCTGCCACATAAAACAAAAGAAAAAAAATGTGTTCTCGAGGATATCACCCATGGAAAACAGCACCATGGGCATCTGGTGCTCTGCATTCAGGCACTGCCTGCCCGAGCAGGCAGCTTCCATGGGCCACATCTCCAGCTTGGAAACAATAGTCCCACCTTGCCCACCCCAGGTGGTAACAAACTGGCTCCAGTCAACCCACAGGGCCAGAGGGATGCAGATAGCGAGGTTCTCAAGGTTCTTTGGTTATGCTCTGAACAGATCACTACCAGTCATCAACTGAGCCTGCGCAGACTGTGGCAGCCACTAGCACACAGATCTGATCATCCTGTCTTGTCACCAGCTCTCACTACTGTCGTGTCTTAATACAGCAAGTAACAGATGAGTTAGCAGCGGATTAAAAAGTACTTCATATTCAATGGACACACAGTGAAGAAGCCAATGAGCTTCACAAGCCTGTTTTTCCTTACCTCCTTGTATTAAAGTCACTCTATCCATAATTGTCTGGGTGCACTAGGGATGTTTGCAGACACATATTTTTTCCCTATCAGGGCTTGAGGACAGATTCTCAACAAGTGTGAATCTGTGGATGCTGATGGAACAAAACCAATTAAAATCAGATTAAGATCTTGCCGTATTCAAGCTTAGACTGGTTGCCACTGAAAGTGTAACCCCTATAAACAGTTAAAAACAGCCCGATCTGATGGATCACCATCCTTTCTTGTCCCAAATATATGGATAAAAACATTTACATCTGGTAGATTTCTGTAGTAACTGTTCTTTCTCAGAGCAGTCCTCTGGACAGGCCTACCTTTTATATCACTTTTTTATAGGCAATCAACCTAAATACCAACATAAACCCCTGAGCCCCTGTGTGTTCTTCTCAACCTCATCTTAATGATTTGGGGTTATACCTTACTTCTCCCAGCTCTGACCAGACGCCTTTGAAGACTACTTATCTGGGGAGACCTGAAGAGACCTTCAAAGAACACAGATTACTTCCCGCTAGTCAGATCCCAATAAATTGTCATGGATCACCAGCCAAAGGACAGGAAAATGGGCCCAGGTCAGTGCCAAAGTCAACAAGACAGAGGGTACTGCAGAATTGTTGATTTCTACTAGATTTTTACCACTGAAGGCAATGTGGATGATGGAAGCAGAGACCACCAGAAACAAAAGCTGAAGCGACTGTTACACAGCCCCAGCAGAAAGGGTAAAGGCAGAAGCCACCTCCTAACAGGCTGGCCACAAACTGAGCAAACCCCATCCCCTCAGGAGCTGGAGCCAGCTTCCATCTCACTTCTCTCTCCAACGCTGCAAAGAACAGTGGTTCAAGAGAAAAAGTGATCTTTGCTTAGATGGGCCATCAGGTTTGGGTTTCAACACAAAGACCCAACATGTAAGTTCCACCCTGATCCCTAGGTAGCATGTCTGCTCACATCCCCTTCATTTAACAGCAAGTTACTTTCTCACCACCAGCCCTCTGTCCTGCTCCCCCCCACCAACCGAGAGTCCCTTCGGGTGGGGGCAAGTGGGAACAGATTACAGCTCCAAAGCTTAGGTTTCATAAGGAGTTACATACCCCTGCACAATACTCTTTCCTTCTGGATTAAGAAAGATTTCCCCCAATGGATTAACCTACTTGAAAAAATTCCACAAACAAAAAGAAAATTCACTCAAAGAGATAAAACTAATTCAGTTAAATAGTCTTTAGTTATGCACCAGATACTGGCTGGACTGTTGCAGAGCAAACTTCACATTGTCATTTATGTCTAACACAGCTCCCCTCTCACACACAATGCCTCTTCCCCACTGACCACCTCGGGAAGGTCCACAGTAATTAAAATGAAAAGATTAAAATGGGAAGGACTTGTCCCTTGCACTTATGATGCCCACATCTACCCCTTCCCTTTAAATTCCAAGGCATAGACAATTTCAGGGGTGGGGGAAGATGCTGAATTTCGTTTTTCTTTCCCCTTCCCACTGTGCCTGCAACAGGCTTCTGGGAGTGGGAAAAGGGAGGAAGGTTTCGGGGAGGATACCTCATGGCTTGAAATATCCACCTGTGCAACACCGCTACAGCCACCAGGCTCCTCTGCTCCCTCCTCTCCCCACACTCACATCAGTTCTCTGCCAGGCTCCAAGAGTGGAGCTGACGGCTGGGACCTGGGATTTAAGGTAATGATTCTGTAACAGCATTTTCCTACTTGCATTTGTGAAGGATTGGTAAAAGACCCCCAGAGGTGCTCAGTGGAGGCCAGGAAATCAGAAAGTTACTAAGTTTGTCCCCATCCTCCTCTACATGATTTCCTCTTTCTTGCCTAACACATGCCGTTTTTCCCCGTCATACCTTCTAAGCTGCAGCTCCAGCCCCCTTGTGACTTAAGTGGTTATCTCCTCCTCTCTGAAGGGTCAGGAGGCAGGATTTGGTTTCTCCAGCTGTGAGGATGCTCCCCACAGCTGTGTTCTGTTGGGGTGTTTGGCCTACCTACCCTGAAACAGTGAGAGAAATGGGAGGCAGGGAATCTCTCCAGCCTTCACGTCCTCCCCCCAAGACGACAAGTTCATAAATGGCAAACAAAACACAGATTTGCGATCAGCTTGCGGGGGGAACTGGTCATGACTTGTGCTCAGCCAGCATAGACTGACGCTCCACCGATGGAGCAGCGGTTTTACCACTTGGAGAGAACGCAGCCGTGAGGTATTTTTCTGTCCATTTAGACAAGTAGATAGTTTCAAGCCTTGGTTAACCAGGACTTAAAGGAGAAGTACAGTTTCAGCTTCTGATGACTTCCCTTTGGGCCCATTCCCCACCCCCTATCACCTTCTCCTGCCCAAAACTCAGGTCTTCCTCCTGCACCAAGACCTTATGATAAAATGCCACCACAGAGCCAACTTCAGTTTGTACTCAAACACTCGTCAACATGGAATGGCTGTTGGGCATTCGGTGCATTCTCTTAGCCAACGCCAGAACAGAGAGAGAAGCAGCCAGGGTCAACTCACAAACAGATACAAAGCAAAGAGACAGAGAGACAGAAATTTAGAGGCCAGTCACCAATAAAGATGGAGAAGGGTGTGAAGATGCTCCCAAATTGCAGAGCCTCTAAATGCATGGAACCAAGCGTTCAGTCACTCTCTCACTCTTGGATATAATGTTCGGTTGGATGGCATTCTCTTACACGCTGGTAGGGCTGGGCTTTTCTCATTCAATCCCAGCCATTATCCTTGATCATGTGAGCTAGTTCAATGATGTATTTGCCTTCTTTATACTTCTGGCTGCTTTCAAAAGCGTGTTCCTAAAAACAAAAGGAGAAAGAATGAGATCAAGATGGTATCTGAAGATAAATGCGCAGTTACAGATCAGATCCAGGAATGCTGGTACAAGTCTTAGCCTTGTCTACAGAGTAAAATGCCCTAACTGCAGGTCCTCCTGTTGGCTTTCAGAAGAAGTATGCTGGAACAATCTTAAATCCTGCTTCTAGATGTCTTTACAGACTGGAAAAAGCAACAATTGGCACCATGTAAATGTGCAGCTTTCTGCAGACCAATGTCAACTGCTCCTTGAACTATGATTTAGGAATCATCAGTGATAAAACCCACCTCTCTCTGAGGTGAAAAACTCTAGGTGGAAACTTCATGTGGAAATGGAGCAATTGGGCACCAAGCGATGAGGACTCACCCTACACAGATGCATGCTTGCAGGAACACACAACGCTTCACCACTGCAGAACTGCAGAAGTGAAAAAATCTGTGGGATCTCCAACCCGGAGGGTTTCCCGTTACTAAGGCAGCATCCTCAAAAGCAGTTCAGCTCTGCTCAGGTGTTCTGTGATGCACCTGAAAAAACGTCACTGGAGTCTTGGGCTTACTGCTATGTTTACAAAATTCTGTATTTTGTTTTACAGTAAACTCAGTTTTGTACTTAGTGTCCTTTTCCATTTGTGAGATCCATGCACGGATTCCCACCACATCAATTATTGATGCTTTGCTTTTTACAGCCTTTCAATTGATTTATTAAAGAGTATTTCTGTACAGAGGCCACATAGAATAAAGAATATTCCTGTCTATGTTTGGTTTAGACGCTGGTCAAAATGTTTTGACAAACAAGTTTGCTGTGTGCCTCCTGAAGCAGAAATTAGAATGTAGCATAAGCCTTTATTTGAAGGTAACCGAATTTATGAAGAGCAAGAGACAGCAAATAGATAGACAAACTCATGTTCAATAAACTCATGACCAACATTTCCAGTGGGAAGGACACAGGATTAACAATATATGGATCATTCTATTATTCTGGTACTGTCTGCGAAAAAAGACAAGATGAACCACAAGACTGACTGATGTTATCCTCACATTTATATTAAGTATCACTAAGGGACACCCGCCAAAACCAGACCCGCAGTGTATATTCTTAGTAAAAAACATATATTAGCCACAAAGAACTCCTGCTCTGAATGAATGCAACAAACACAAAACAGGAAAGAAAAGAAATACAGGAAGGAAAAAAGACGGGGCTACAGACCAGAACCTGCCTTTCTGGTTCCCAAGTTAATGGTCTTTCCATGAGACCATGGTACCATACACACACCTTCAGAAAGGGCTGGATCAAAGATGTCCACAGGAAAAATTACAGTGATACTCACGTATTTCCAACCCAGTGTAGTTTTGCAGTTTTCACAGTAAATATCTGCAACCGCATGTAATCCTGTTAGTAACACCCGCTCTTCTGCAGGGCCACAACCCACATTAACTCTGGGGAAAAAGGAGAGATGCTCCCTATTAGTTGTCACTGCACATCAAAATGCTGCACTGAAGTTGACAGCAATTTTAATGCAGTATTTGAAAACATAAGCAGGAGGTTCAGGATACTGAGTACCAAAGCTGTGCCCGAAATGAAGATCTCTTGCATTTTCAGAACAGAATGAAAAGGTGAAATATATTTTTTATTCAATTGAAAGTTCCATAAAGCTTTGAAGAGAACATTAATAACATTCTAGTAAATTGCACTAATTATGCATTTGAGAAAGATTTTCATTTTCAAATTGAGAAAATGGTACTTTTACTTTCCCAAATGGAAAATTGAAAAATGTATCTGAAATCAGCAGTTCTCAAAGACATCCCAGCAGTGACCTCATCAAAACTATTTTCAGTTATTGGGAAAATTACACTTGGTCTTTACGCTAGCTCTAAAAAGTAAGTTCAGATTTAGATACAATTTATTCTCTACATTTATGACACTCTCTTTTGTCCAACTACATTCTCCGAGAAGAGAATGACTCATCCATTAGCTCTTATTTCTCAATCTGATGATGACAAAACCACCTTTTCCTAGCTGCTTATCTGAAACCTTAACATTAAATCAAATATGAATCAGTGCTACTTCCTGCCTCTTTCTCCAACCATTTTCAGCAAGCTCCCAAGGCTTAAGCAGAGGTTTTCTAGAGGAAGACTATCCTTTTGTTTTCTTCTGAAGAAGGGTTTTCTTAAATCAGTCCTTAGAGACACAGAGGTTATACTCACACTGAATTGAAGAGGTATGCTCGTCCTTGGCTTCCTTGAAAGGACTGAAAGGCAAGAAAACAAAATTCAGTTGCCTGGTTGATAGAAGTAAGTTTAAACTAGGACCTGCCCTCACCGGCTGCATTAATGGTACTTATAGCAACTGTTAGCCAGGGCCTGAGAAACACACATTGTTAGAGTCTTCAAGATGGAAAAAGCACAAAGCAAAGTGTCAAGAGGAGATGAGCACTGATGAACAGAGGTCTTGTCCTGCAGTCAGGAAGGGAGCATCTGCCTTCAATTCTAACGCCTGCCCATTCACAAGGCGTGCTGGCAGCCCAGTGAGAACTTCAGCTGGCATGTCCAGTGTACTTATCAAGAGTTAAGCTGTTTTCTCTCTTATATCCCAGCAATGCCTATTATCACTCTTTCAGTTCTGTTTATGAATCTCACACTACTGCCTCACCCTTGCTGCCAAACACTGATTTGAATCTCTTTTTTAAAACAAAGTGCTCGCGGAGGCTTCCCACTGCACTGCCACAGTTTGGAAACACCACTGCTGCATATGGCAGCACGTGAATCCCCCTTAGGAAGACTGCACGGATGGATGCTGAACCAAACTGAGACATTGTGACCTATTTGTGAAAGGTGCTGTGCACACAAATACAACCTCTACTCTAATGATTTTACAAAAGACCTTAACCTTGGTGAGGTGTCTGCAAGCCTTCATACTCTCAATGATGCCAGGGAGATCTTCAGGAGTGGATCCAAACTTACGACGAGATACAATTGGAGAGCAATGAACACGGACAAGAGAGAACCACACAGCAACACAACCACACCAGATAACCATGAGTCATGGCACATCCCCTTTGCCACATGTTTCCTCAGGATCTTAAAGCATCACCATGAGAAGACAGTGCTTCAAAGAGAGCAGGGAAACGCCAGCCTGGCAGGACACTTCCAAGAGCCAGAAGGCTCTGTTGTGTCAAGTCTGTAACGTTACTCCATGATGGTGCCTTGCTTACAAGAGTTGGCTCACACATTGCAAGTGCTACCTGCACTTTTTATGTGCTCTGACAAGCATGCACTGAATGAAACATTTGGTGCTTATGAGCAAGATGCTCTCTGTATACAAGATTATGAGATATCTCAGCGTATGTATGCAAGGAGCTGGGAAAGTCAAAGAGCAGCTTTTCTGGACCACTTAATCATTTACCTTGCACCTCACCAGGAACCTTGGAATATTTAATGTTTTTCTTAAAACCTCAGCTTCTATAGATGAAGGATGATTTCAGGCTAAATACCCTTAAAAGGGAGGAGACAGAGTTTTGACAGTCTAGATAAACATTCAAGGTTTTACCTTTACCTCCCTGGGCCAGTAACACCAGTCATCTATTTAGTTAAGGGCAACCTAAACCTGGGGCAACACAAATGTGCTCTCCCCGCATCACATGAACCAGAATCTGAGGTGTCCCTGCCCTTCCCAAGTCATCCTATTCTGACAGCCCTAGGGATGCACCCCTAGACAGCCTCATGGAGAAGCAAAGTCAAAGGCATGCCTTGGAGCCAGCAAGCCTGTGGATGATCCGGAACCCAGTTCTTACATCCCTATATATCTGCATTCATCAGCTGCTTCATCCACACTGGGAAGGCTCCTGCATGTTTCCAGCTAACAGTTATAATGCCTAGAGTTGAGGTACCAACCTATTAGCTCCAGCAAGCATTTCTTGGGTGCTGCCTGGGATAACAGCCTGTAAGATGTTCTCTCCATCATGAGCTGTGTTCATGTGAAAGGCAGAGATGGAAAATTCACTCACCAGCAGGAGACAACAGAACACATTAAAGGTGTGATTTAAAACTGCCCTGAAAACAGAGCAAGTACAGCCTGTCATAGCATTTACCCTGAGTGCCCTTTTTGGTGTCAAAGTACTCTCCAAAAGTGGCAAAGGCCCACTGGAAGATCCCGAATTGCAAGAACATATGCAAAAAGCTCCCTACCATGTAGCAGAGGCACCTGCCAAGGTGCGTGCAGGCAGAGAGCCACAGCCAGCAATGAAAGCTGCCTGTGAGGTCTGGATGGCAGTAAGAGCTCTGCCAGCTATAAAGTCACTGCCTGGCAAAAATCTTGACTCACTCCTGGAGGAATAACTGTTCTTCAGAGGAATCCAAAGCCCAGTAATTAGCTGCCACCCAGGGCACAGAAAAGCCACTCTGGATTCAGAGAGGATGCCTGAGGCACTTGGCTATCTCCTTCACTCAGACAAAAGCAGTGCCCTCAGGAA
>NW_009922573.1:30977-32264 GCF_000696875.1 Nestor notabilis
AATTAAATAGGACACATGGCTCAAGCATATTTGTGTAATTGCATTTATTAGAGAAGCTTCTTTTAATCCTTCTGCAGCACTCAAGTTCTTTATGATTGTTATTGTCAGCTGGCTGATACCCCACATGTCAACTAAGTCTAACCTGACTGCTACAAAATATACACTGCATTGTTTCAACATCCTGTGTGGTAAAGTAGGAACTGACACAAAGCCAATGCCCCCCAGGCCAGAAATAGAGTCCAAGCCAGACCTAAGCAATGCTCTACCTTGCTACAGCAAACAGCAGGAGCATCAGCTATCCATGCTGCAGAAGAGACATACCAGCCTAGTAGGATGGACTGCGGGTGGCAAACAGGGATGAATAAGAAGGTCCCACAGCAACATGTGTGCCATCAAAGCAAAATGAAAGCAGATGAAGCTTGTTCACCATCCAGTCCTTCACAGTAAATACTTTTCCATAAACACCAAAGTGACTAAGTTTGCCAATAACAACAACCACGGGAACAAAGCTTTTATTGGTACAGAAACAGGATTTTCCATTACTGCTGTACAAAGGCCTGTCTTTAATAAACAACAAAACCAAACCCATCAGATTTGTGTTTGTGGCTCACTGGACACTATTCCAGCTCCTCACTCCAGGGACAGCAGCATCCTTTCAGAGATGCCCTTCCTTCCAGATCAAGCCAGTGTTTTCAGATACTTAAGGGCAGTCACTGCAAAAAAATCACATTAATTCTCTCCTGCCCAAGCAGAACTTTTCACTGCTCAGCTTTTAGTGCTGCTGCCTGTCTGAATATTCACCCTGCAGCTAGCTAAGGATTTGGCAAATCATATAAAAAAAAGTGAGAGAAGTTTGGCAACCACCTGAAGCTCACCAGTGCATCTGCTCTCCACAAGACTGAACTGACTGTGTCTTTATAAAGGTAGCACAGGCAGGTTTTATCTGGGTGTTGTAACCTCAGCATTTTCTGGAGATGTTCCTTCTCTTCTGGCACTCCAGAAAATTTGGCACTATGAAATCTGAAGAAACAGGTATATTTGTACACAAACAGACGTCCTTTTCATTGTTTTTGTTGTTTTTCTATTAAGAATCACACAAAGAGATTTCCACAACACACCTGGTTTTCACTGAACAGTGACAGTCAGCAGTAAGACCTACTTTCTATGCTATGTATTTTCCCCATGTAGATTTTCTTGACACACATTCAAAGGTGTATCTCATAGGCATGCTCATAAATCCAGACTTCTTATTCTCTAGAACAGCAGCTCCTGGCATCACTTTCCTGC
>NW_009922573.1:32295-58859 GCF_000696875.1 Nestor notabilis
CTGAAAAAAATGGAAAGGATTTTTTGTTGTTGTTTCCCACTGAAACAGTCCCAGCTCTGCGCTGCTAATGCTCATTGTCTGGCTGGAAACACATCTGTACATGCCAGCAACAAAACTCTTCGTCCCCATCCTGCCTGAGCCCTCTGAAATACAACACAAGCTTTTGAGATGTACAATGTACAACAGCTTATTCCTCCTGACTACTCACATTCAAAAACCTTCCCCACTCCTGGGTGCTCTGCTCAGCACAGAGGCATCTAAAAGCTGCAGGACCTAAGGAGTGCTGATTTGAGCACCCAGGTGGGAAACCACAAGCCTGGAGTCAGCTATTTGGCTGCTGACCCTTGCCTGCCAAGCTGTCTCTTGTTACAGCAGAAATTCCATGTTAAGATGCCTTTGGCAGCTGCTCTGGTTTAAGAAGTTCCTATCACCCAATTTACACTCATTATGGCCCCCTCAGCTGTGCTGATTCCAAATTAGATCTGTGAAATCATTATTTTTAAAAACAAATACTTTGGCAGGGGGTGGGTGGGTGGGTTTGAGGGAAATAGCTTTTCCTCCTTGTACCATATCATGGATCCAGTTTAAAGGGCAATCACACAGACTACTTAATAATCACAGTATGGGGGCAGACACAAGTCATTCAGAGTAGGAAGTTCTCAAGCTAAATTTGCTGTCAAAGCAGCACAGTGCAGAACTGCAGCTCTAGTGGGAGCCAGTCTGCATGATATGGAGTTTGGGTTTCACAGATGCTGCTAAACCAGATCTGCCACAGAAGAAAGTACAACATGCAGCCAGCATCTAAGAAGTGCCAGCTCCTTTGTGGTGGTGACACTCTGCTCACTAGAGATGGACTCAGCCTGCAAGACTCAAAACTGAATCCTTATATATTCAACACCCGTGACCTTGGGAGCTGTCGTATTGGTTTAGTCATTTTATTATATTCTGGCCTCAATCCTAAGTGCTGAATCTACCACTCTGTTTGCTCTGAGCAAGACACATGACTCCTTCAGAGCCTCCTTCAGCAGAGCAACAGCACGCAGGCAACCACACATGCGTGCAGGGAAGGGCTATGCCCCTCCATCACTCCAGCCTGTTTCATTCCTGCCTTCCCAACGCTATCAGACCTCTGCACTTCCACGATCCCGTTACTGATGACTGCTGAAGACACAGAGGGAAATTTTCACATTCATACAGTGCAGGGAAAGGCATGAATTCTGAATGTGCTCCAAACACACCTACACACCATACCCCTTTTTCCTAGCACCTACGGCTTCTCATTCACTGTGCAGCCCACTCAGCAGTTCCACACACTGAACAGATGACAGGATTAATACCCCAAGTCTTTGTGATGGCATTCGACAATAAGCTAAACACAAAAAGAGCTGGCTGGAATCATCTGGAAAGATAGGAAGCAGTTGCCAGGACTAAATGGCTACATACTGATACTTGTTCTCTGCAGCGTACAGCAGAGAAAACCCTCACTCACCTATATCCAGCTGGCAGCCTTTTAAAAAACCAATAAAACAAAAATGAAAAGGCAACTTGTCCCAAAGAGGTCCAAGAGGAAAAAGGAACAGAGCGTGCCCCTCCACACCATGCTCTTGAAAGGTACAAATAATTCTCACTGCAAGGACACAAACAGGAACAGAGGGCCTGAAGTTACTGCTGGAGATCAACGGCTGTAAGCACATCCCAGGCAATGCAAAGTGGTGGCATGAGGAGAAGCCAAATGACCACAGCCACCTGGACTCCTCAGAAAAAGGACATGTTTTCTGAGCCTGTGATGTCCCCACTGGGACAGAGCAATTCAGTGAGAAAGAGAAACAGTATTACAAACTCCCAGGTTTAGGAGGCACTGAAATCTGTGTAAGAAAATACAATGTATTCAGAAATAGCTCTGTCACTGCTTATTTCCCACTTACAATTATAACTTTTGTTTTTAAGTTACTACAGTCATTTGCACAACACTGATTATAAGATTCATCTAGTCTTGCTGCTGATTTAACCCTCAAACATCTAAGGATGAGATATCCTAATAAAATACCATTTGAACAGGGAGAGGAGACCTTTCAAGTATGACCAAAGCGTGATGTCAACTTGAGTGCACATGAATTTGCATATAAAGATAAGGCTACAAAACACAGGCTCTCCTCACACTCATCCTACTCCCTCTAGCAACTTAATCCCAATTCCCTTCAGTTGTTATTCCACCTAACAAGCAAGGTCACACAGAAAGCTCTGCCTTAATGGCACCTTTCAAGCCCTGTTAATTATGGCTATAATTATTTCATTAAAAAGTTAAGTCCTGCAATGTGTTTAGAGGAACCACTATACGTGGTAACAGCACTAGATGTATGATGGCTCTACACAGAGATTATTTGTGACTCACTGTGCAGTGGGAATGAAGTTGGGGAAATATAACTACAGAAATACCTGCTGCAGATTCTGGGATCTGCCCTAAACAGCATGAGCCACTTCAGCCATCTACTTGCATCACACTCGCGTTTTCCACAAGGAAGCACGAGTTCAGTTACTTGTTCCCTGTATGCTCACAGAGTAGAAAGACCTCCTCAGGGTTCACTAATTTCACCTTGTTCTTCCTCGCAGAAGAGACAGTCAGTGGTCAGATTAAACTGAGATTCAATTTTGCTCTGATTATGCGAGATACAGACCCATGTCAAAGGAACCAGTTACATTATTCCACCTTGTGCACATCTGTGACTTTACCCTGTTCCAGCTGCATTCCTGAGTTTTAATTGAGTTTTAACATGGGTCCTTAATGCTATTTAAAGCCCAAAGTCGATATGGAATTAGCGGACCAAACTCATCTCTGAAGTAATTCAATTAATTCAGCATGGCCTTATTTCCCAGCAGTTTATGTTGCTGTGTAAATACAGAGCAAATAACTACGGGTCTGCCACGTTTCATCGTGGGAACAGCTACATCCAAGCAGTTTTACATCATGTTTGTGTCTTAGGTTACGTAGTCTGTGAGAAGATGTGCACACTGGAAAGATGAAAGATGTTACTTCCATTTTTTTTATTCTGATGGAGATGTTACTGCAGTTTTTCATTCTGCTTCCTGGCAGCAGCAGGTGCTCATTCAACCCCCTCGTTCCCTCCACACCCAATGCAAACAGGAGCGAGACATGTTTCTGGTAAGAGCCTTTTGTCCCAACAGGAAGCAACTCAGCACTTTCAGTGCACAGAATAGGTGAGGAAAGACTGCAGATAGACAGTGCAAAAGGTCTGAACACACACCCGCAAAAATACCAGCAGGCAACACTGCTGGCATCACCTCTGCCTCCCATGAAATAAATTCTCTGCTGCTTGGAATGGTGATATTGTCAGGGAAAAGGTCAATGTAACGGTGCAAACTGTCAGTGACTGAAGCACCTCACACTTCTGCTACATCCCACTTTTGTGGGGAAAGAATCAATTATTGCTTTGTGTGCAAGAGGAGAAACTTCACCCCTTGGAACCGTTTCAACTGAAGCAGTGCTGTGTGAGCTGGGTCCAATACTTCTATCCCACGTGCCACAACTAGACTTTCCCAAGAGACCGAATTTAGCTGTCACCACCAGCTGAAGTCATCTTCATCCCAACTCAAACACACAAAAGCCCTTCAGCACTCACACAGCTTTCACATCACGGACTCTGCTGTACTCTGAAATCCAAGTGTTCTGGTGCCTTCTGCCAGCCTCCCCACTGCTTGTCTTTAAGATACTCAGCTTTGCTCAAAATTCAGGCAAATTTAAATAATAGTTGATTTTTTTTGTTTTAGTAAGGACTTTGTTTTTAAATGAGATTCTCTCATCTTTTCATGTTTCTAGGAGCTGAAACTAAGAAAAATCAGCAGAGTTGACAAGACTTTAAAAAAATGCCAAAGAAGAGGTGTCATGAACCACTAAGGGCACTCAATGCACACTCTGCAGCACTATCTCTGTCATATTGGTGCTGCTCAGGAAGACAGAAAACAGCAGGACTGTGGAGATGCCCAATCCCATCAGAAGCAAGCCACGGAACACTGCTCTGTCCTGTTCATCGAAGCGGTTCTCCAAACACATCAGCACAACACGAAGGTGACACCGATGCTCTGATGCGGCTGTGTTACTCCCAGGCAGATAGGCTGTACAAACTGATTTAAATGGGTCAGGATCCAGGAGCAAATTCCCAGTTATTACCTCATGCGTCAGTATGACTGTCCATTATCACCAGAGGGGAGAGCAAGAGAAAAATGCAAAGAAAAATTTTATATTGCAACTGCAGAGAGCTCTCTTCTGAGGCTTTGCAATTAATGAAGAGCAGTATTTTGGAAATATAGATTGGCCAAAACTGAGGGGTTTGATTTTCCCCAAGTGCACAGATTTCTAACACAACTTACCACTCTGCTAAGCTAAAGCCTGAGCTTTATATAAAGCTCTATAAAGCACGTCAACATTCAGAAAGTAGGTGCAAACTGCTCTGGCCCCTTCTCTCCCTCCAACATGCCTGGCAGGCTGTCCTCCAGCCCTTGGCTCAGTTCAAACACAACACTCTTAAGTCTCATGGTGTTATCATGAGCCCCGTGCTATTTGGCCTCCTTATTAAAACCCTGGGCTCCCAGACTCTGCTCTTATTTTTGTGTTTCTAGCCCCCAGACTTCAAATTGAAGTTTCAAAATGTGAACGTTAAAGGCACAAACAACTGAAGGCAAATAAAAAATACAGCAAATTTATTACTTCTATAAAACTTTCCAGTATTTTGAGGTTTCCCTTGTGATTTTGATGGTTTCTGGCTGCTGCTGTTGTGCTTCAAAACTTGAGTTTAGGATGAAAAAGGATGGAAATATTGTGGGAAACAAAGCAGATGTAGTATTTACTTCTAAAAGCAATTACTCTGACTTATTTAGGGGGGCACACAAAACCAGAGCAGCTTCAGGAAAGAGATTCCTCTCTTCTCTGCAGCCCAAGCAGGAGGACAGATGTGCGTGACTAAGAGCCATGGAGCTCAGGAGAGCAGGTAGCACGGGCACTGCATCAGGGAGCAACTGCTCCCTTCCTCTGTTATTCAGCTTCCTTCAGCTGAAGGAAAATCCAAAGCTGAAGTAACACAGCACTGGGCAGAGCAGGCGAAGAAGAGCAGCACAGCTTCTGTGAGTGTGGATGGCTGCCTCGTGCCCCTACTTCAGATCAAGAATTCAAGATCTACCAGAGGATCTACCAAAGGGAATTTAGCATCAAGTTCTTCGACCTGGTCGTCATCTTCCTGTGGGGTGCACACTACCATTGTTACAGCAGCAGCCGTGGAGGTTTTGCCCCATTTTTGAGCACTGCTGTCTTCCTGCAGGTTGATGGCAGCTCAAAGCATCTAACAGTCATTTTAGGAGTGGCAGCAGGAAGGGTAAAGCCCTTTCTTTCCACATTAATTGTTGCTACTGCATGGATTTTAGAGATAAACACAAAACAGAACTGGGATGGAAGATGGCAACTGCTATAATGCAACAAGTTATTTAATTTGCAGCATAACAGTGACCGTATCAGTGGAACACTGTATTCCATTAATACAGCTGCTAAGCTCACAATAGCACCAATGCTGACTGTGAGAGCAGACTTGCTTTTCAGCAAAAGCAGATCTGTCCAAGGCAGCAGCACTAGGTAAGAACCACTGCAGTGAGATGAAGCCACCATATGTACATCTTACTGCTGAGAAGGTTTATCAAAAGTTATCCTTTGTTGTTTAATTCTGAATGTTTGTCTCTGCTATGAAACAAGCATCATGATACTGAAATTTGTTTTATTACTGTGGAGGTGTCCTCTATGAAATCAAACAAAAATGTGAGTGCCAGAGGACAGGTCCCCAGACACTGAGGTCTCCTGGGCACACCAGAGTGCAGGACAGGCCCACCCTCCTACAGATGTGACACGTGTATACACATGTACCCATGTCTTCATTTCTCACCAGCTTCCCCTCTCAGAACTAGGCTGGAATTCAGGTGTTCATATTTGAGACACTGTATAAGCAGCTAAGCTAAATCTGATTTTAACTCATTCCTTCCATGACAGTCACTACTGAAAGGAGAGATGACTGCAAATCTTCAAATTCCAGGTTAAGACAGTCTCAGTTTCTACCTTTGTTATTGCTACTTATTCTAACAGTTGTGATTTCTATGCAAAAACACAATGTATTTTAAGAGAGAAGACTCTGGGTGGAGTTTCCTTGTGCACTGAAGCTTCAGTCCTTGCCTGTGTCAGTTCTGGTGGATGAGAAAAACTGTCAGGCCAAACACCTCCAACAGACAAATGCTGAGGTCCCTCTGCAGGAGGTGCCAGAGTCTCAGAGAGATCTGCTTCTTGCTGGCAGACATAACAGGTATGAAGCCCTCTGACAGCATTTTCTGCTACTATAAAATGAGACAGCAATAGAAATTATCACAAGGAAACCCTCCTGAGAAGCCAGGGTCTTCCTCCCAGGAGGCAGTAGCTGAAACCCCCCCAGCATGGCCCCTGCACTCATGTGTGTGTGACTGAATTACACATTAAACCAGAGGTCTCAGAGCTCGAGACTCCTGGCTGCGTTTTTCCTGGGCTCCTTCTTAAAGCTATAAATCAGATTAAAAGCACACACCTGCACGGAGTGCATAGGGCAGCTCACCCCATCAACAAGCCCCCAAGCCTGCTGGCATTTCCTCCTCTTCCAGCTACAAGGGCCAACAACTGAAACACAGAGCAAACCCAGGAGGGTTCAGAGCTGATCAACTCCATGCTCCAGTTGTTCAGGATTTGCAGCAGTTGCAGCAAAACCCCTTATGATTCACTGTCCTTCATCCCTGGCAGTTCCCTGGATAATAAATGAGAATAATATTTTATTTATGCCCAGGTCATCAATTCTAAGGCAGAGGAAGCAGCAGACGAAAGGAGAGTTATTTCCATAAAGAAAGTGATAGATTAGAAAAACCCATTTTTATCCTGTCCCTCCTCCTTGACAGGGATTTCTAAACTGTTTTGAATTATTACCTTTTTCCTTCCCCTCTCCCCCCACTCTCCCCCGGACTGAATTAAGTCTTTTAAAATCACATAGCAATTAATTGCTGTATAAACACAATTACACAGGGAGGTAGAAATTACCTTGGCTCGTTCTGTTAAACCAGCCACATCCTGACTAAATAAAAGGCCTGATCCTGACTGTCTTCAGACCCCATTGCAAACAACAGGATCTGAGGGACCACAGTGACTTGTAAGGTAAGCCCCAGAGGAAGTAATTACACAGGACAGAAAAATCTGATTTAGGTAGCTGAATAGGTACTACAAATACTCGTTACACAGCTCACATTTCATATCCTGGCTTTTTCCTGCAAAAGGGCATTGTTGTTTGTTTATTCCCTCTCAAACAGAGGCTGCTCAGAGTTTATGAGAGGTACTCAAATGACAGCCTTTGAGATCCACTCCCCTCCTCCCTGCTGCAATACAGGCTAGCAACAGCAAGGCCAGCAAGCACCACTTGTGCTAGTAGAGGTCCTGGGGATGAATTTGATTCCAAGAGTTCATCTCCACCTAATCAGTGCTCAGTCTCCTGGTCAAAACACTGAAGGAAAGGGCTCCCATTTAACAACTTTGATGAGTCACTGTTCTACTGAGAATTGAAATCTTCTCAACCTCCATTTAATTCTAAACTTCATGGAAGCCAGGAACTACATGCTACCTTACCTCAAGTTCACAGCAGTGAAAGGGGAAGCTAAAACAACTCTAATGACTCCTCATGGAACTACTTTGCTGTTTAGCACTTACAGATTGAACTCTAGCAATACTTGCAATTAAGAGTGAGCTCTGAATAATACCCAAAAGTGACAATTCACTAGGGAACAAGAGCTGAAAAGTAGGATCCAAAAGCTATTGGACAGCTTTTGTAACGTGCATAAAATTGATAATGCATAAAGAGCTAACAGCAAATAAATGAACAAAAAGCTTACTGTGCAGTGCTGAGCCAGTAAGGCTAATACAATTATGACATCTGTACACTGCAAAGATGTTACTGCTGGAGCCTGAGGCTGAAACAATGAGACCAGCCCCATTTCCATTCCTAAAAAGATGTCAAAATGTACAAAATGTGTAATTTTTGTGGTTGTCTTCTATAGAACTCGGAAAAGCAACACTGCACCATGCCAAAGTTGAGACTATTTAGCCTATGAAAATAAGTGATCCATCAAGAGTGACCTTGGGTACTGCATATCACAACCTTTTATACGGAGAAATAGTAGGTACTATAGGTCTATTTCATTAGCAAAAGAAAGAAAATAATGGCCAATGACAGGAAGCACAAGCCAGACAAATCTAAATTCAAAGTCTCCAATTTTTAATAGTAAGGATGATTAACCACTGGAAAAAATGACCAAGGGGAGCAGTGAATTGTACCTCTTGAAGTCTTCAAATCAAGACTAAATGCTTTTTCTGAAAAACATGTTGCAATCATAATGAAATCCACTGGCCCGTGCTCTAGAGGTGGTCAGATGTGATGATGTGATAAACTCCTTCTGCCCTTAAGAGTTCACTACCATGAAGCTGGGAACTTAAATTTGTATTTGGGAAGAAACAAGATCTACTTTTAAAGCAAGAAGAAACCTTATTGTAGTGAAGAAGAATAACTTCACTCACAAAAAGGGAATACTCACCTCACCCCACACAATTTTTTCCTATGGTGGAAATGCACGATTACACTTGACTAGTCTTGGACACTTACTAGATGCCTCTTTTGAAACAACAGCATCACAATTTTAGGATTATTGTTTTAGCTTGTGCATATGCTCCCCCAGCCAGCAAATAACTTCATGTCTTCAAGGCAAACTGACATACAAATATCAACTGGTTCATAAGAAGTAAAGCACTAAGAACATGACACGCTATCTTGCCCATGTACTCAGAAAGAAAAAAAGCCCCCCCCCCCAAATAAGAACCCCCACCCCAAACCCCCCAGACAAAATCCCCCAACAATTGCTGCTTCCTTCACCTATGGTGCATCAAATACTTTAAAAGTAGCTGAATTCATCCACAACTTCTCTGAAAGCCAGCACCAAAGTTTCAAACCCTTTTAGGATCCCCAACATGCAGCATGGAGCAAAGTTTGATGCTTTCAGCGCTCCATAAAGCTCACTAAGAGCCTGTTGTACCAACAAGCTCAGGCTCCAGCAGTCTGCTAGCCAGGGAAGCAGCTAGGTCACAATGACTGGGAGCGAGGTTTGCTTATAAACCTTGCAACTCTTATCTGAGAAGATAGAGAAGAGAGCTTCTAAGTGTTCCCTAGCTAACAATCTAACCCCAACTGAGAAAGTCAGGCACACACAAATCTGTATTTTTTCTAAATTCTCTGTGCTGGAGGAGCTGCAGCCTTTTGTGTTGAAGGATTTCATATCCATGTTCAGTAAGGGTCCCATGCAGACATCAAAGGAAAACATTAAATTCCCTCAGCAAGCCTTAGGCTAACTTCAGAGGATACATCACTGCATAATGTTCAGCAGTTGGATCACAGTAATTCATGAAAAAAAGAAACTGCAGGACGCCCACAAGACATTCTCGACATATTTCCATAATCAGGGACATTTCTGCTAAATTACTGTTCACACAGCAAAAAAAGTCAGCAACCAAAACACCACCATAGCTGTGTTTGGCCTCTGTCTTTCTGCTCTTGTTCCCATCCTTTTCTACTGGACACTAAGTACATATGAATTCAAACAAAAAAGGCTGACAGAGTCTGAAGAACACAGAGCAGGTAGAACCCAGCACCACATCTACCACTTTGAGAAACAGAAAAGATGCTATTTACTCTGTCAAACATCTATTATGTTAGCTGTTCCCCCAGGCCCCAGTAGAAAATGATGCAGAAGGCACATTTCTCAGGAAAAGCCCCTCTACCTTCTTCCTGGAGAGGTTTTGCCACCATTGAGTATTGAAAATAGATTCTAAAAACAATGGGATGTTGTGCCTGGGAAGGATAAATGTAGCAACAAGTACATTTCGCTTATTTTTTGGCAATCAGAACACACTGAAATGTGCTTTTTAACTACAGTTGCCTGGAATGGTATTCTTGTTTTTACAGTAAAGCCAAAGAGGATTAGGACACACTGTACTAATTCATAAGAGCAGACAGTACCTGCTCCAGAGCTTTATTTTCCAAGCACACTGGACTAAACAGCAGCATTTCAATTGTACAGGTGGGGAAAGGAGGAACAAAGGCATCAAATGACTTACTCAAGGTCACACAGGAATCTGTTGCAGGGCAAGGTTGAGATCCCAAAGTCTCAGTCCACTTAGGCTTTGGAAAAAGCAATGAAACAAGAGCATGTGCTAAATTCGGCACAGATTTTTAAATGATGCATTGCTACAAGGGAACAAGAACCTCCACTTACGCTAACCCAGACACCAAAGGAACATATAAAGGAAAACTAGTTACTCACTCCACCCAATCTATCTGATCACCTTATATTTCCTAAGTCAGTAAGACCTTTCTTGGCCAGACAATCCAACCCACAATTTAGATCTTATTACAAATCAGACACACTAAATCACTTTCTCCCTCTGGCTGCAGAAGATAAAAGGCCAAGTAAGCAGGTAACATTTTGGTAACTGGCTTCATATAACAGCTTTGGATTTTCTTAAAAGCCCCAGCATCGATTATTTTCTTTAAATAGCAATGGCTTATTGAGAAACCTTCTACCCATTTTAATGCACAAGGTTTTCCTGAAGTAGAATAGAAAAGAAAGCAAAAACTGACCTGCAAAGGCATATTTGTCAAAGAGTTTTGGATACTCAGTCCTAGCAAAATGCTTTGAAGCCAGAGTAAGTTAACACTGGTGCTGAAGGACTAAGAGGGAAAACTTGGAGCTGAAAAGCATGGACAGACGCAGAGTAATATTGGGATTCAGCTCCAGCTTGTGTTTCAGCCGACAGCACGAGCCAGTGCTGCAACTTGTATGTATCCAAAGGATCTATAAAGCTCATGGCATGCAAAGCAGCACAGCATTCATGTGGTCTCTGCACAACTTGGGGCAAAAGGAATAGAGGAATTAATTTCATCAAGCCAAATCACCAACACCCTGCTGTTACATAAAAGCCTGTTTTCTGGGGAACGTTTCCAAAGATGGTGTCATTTGGGCTGTTTTTATTAAAGTGACATAGTCATGTCCAAGATGAGATACATTGCAGACTGAGAAACAGTCGGGTTTGACAAAATCTCCCACTCCCTTTTCAGTCCTTATGGTGCTTGTTTCTTCCTTCCGTTTGCTACATTTTCGTATGGAAAGCAAGCGTGGCAACTGCAATGCTGAGTTCTCAGATGCTAATATATAAGCCTGTGATGAAAGAACTGCAGAAGGCCTCAGGGAGATGTTTAAAACCTAACTCAAACAGATAAAAGATGACTGTTTAAGTTTGCCTGGGAAAGTTTCTACACATACTGGAAACCTCTTGAGGCAGGGACTGCCCTTTTGTTCAGTTTAATAGCCAGCTGTACAAATTATGATTGCACAATTACTTTCATAAGGTTTTCAATTATACAAAGAATGTATCTTATTAAGGTTTAAAACTATGAGAAATAAAACCTAAAACCCCAAACCCTCTGCATTCAAGTTGCACGACCCTCTAGTGCTCCAGCAGCCCTGGAGTTAATACTTTCCATGATTTAGTACAGAGCCTCACATTGTGCTTTCATACCTTCCCTTCCGTGTCCATACTTTAGCAGTCAGCATTTTTGGGCAGTTTCTGCATGCCTCAATGGCTAGAAGCTCAAATTCCAAGCAGTCTGCAGCAATGGCACTGCTCTGCTGGAAGCTCCTTACCAGCAAAGCTGGCTGCATCACCCAGTGGACCAGAAGGAGCACAGACATGGAACAAGGAGGGGAAGGAAACATCTAAGGTGAAACCACTGGGCATGCACAGCCTTGTGTTTTCCATGGCTGGGAACCAGCTATGTCAAAATAAAACAGAGCACAAACTCTAATGTACCATAAAGCCGGTAAGTAAAACAAGCCACCTTCTTTATCCAGTACAGCATCTTCTGTGTTCCAACACAGAATCCAGCTGGTAACAAACTCCCAAATGGAAGGCAGGGGAGTGACTACCCCATTTTACAGATATCTCAGCTGAGCACAGGAGTCTGAAGTCACACAGCTGATTCAAGAGGTCATATGTATTTCATATCCAGACCTGGGCACAGATTGCTGTTGACATTTCCATTTCAAAACTTATTTCTGTTGAGGAAATGTACAACCTTCTGCTCTTTAAAAGCCTGAGGGTTTGTGGTCCTCAAGGACAGCTCTGCTCAGAACCACTGCAGTTGTACCAGAACAAGAGAAGCCCCCATGAGTCCCAGAATGACTCAGAGGTGATAGCCAAATAGGAAGCCTGTCTATCCAGAAACTGCAAAACCCAAAACAGCAGCAGTCTGCAATCAGCATTATTCATATCAGAATACTCAAAATCAGCTGTCTGCCATAAGAGACAGCATCACAGAGGTATGCATCAACCTGGTTCATGCAACAACCAAGAGAAAAAAGGAGGGAGAAAGCTTCCAATGGAAGACGACAGGTCTGAGGACCCAACTCAGAGGTCCAAAGGGACCTCCACAGCTGCTAAGGTGTTGACCCTGTAAAGACAGACGCCACTGGCGCAAGGTGATACGTTCCAGTATTTTCTTTGCAAACAGGAAGAGAAGCAGCACTACACACCTTCTAACGGGCAAAGCACCTCTGTCCTCTGTGATCCCAGCCTTTCTCTTAAAGCTGCTCCAGGAAGCTAACTGGTCTAAGCTGCACATGCACACAGCTCACAGCACTATTTCCTCTCATCTCAGCTAATAAATCTTATGGTGCGTGTGCACTTCTGAACACACATTTTATTAGCTGAATAAACTCTATGGAACAGTTGATTGCCAAGGCAGTCAAAACCCAGAGACCTGGTGCCTGGCCACAGCCTGGCACTGCAGGCTCCAATGGACACTCCAAGAAAGTCTAGTTTTCACACTTCAGAAAGAGATCCTCTTACTGGCTTGCTCCCTCTGCATCAAAGGCCCCTAACTTACTGGCTCTGAAAGCTTTTAATTTAGCTTATTCTCAAGACCTTTGCCTTTGTGATCAACAGATCAGAAGACAGGACAGAATCCTTCCACCATCCCTTGCTCAGAGCACCTCCTACAATCCATCCCTTGCTTTTTCACTGCAAAGCATCTTGTTAGCAAACTGGCAAAAAAATTAGAGGATTTGAGCAACAACTCATTAGTCTTCGGAAATCCATCTTACATTTCAGTAGAAGCATCAGAGAACCTTCCCTTAAGTAGGGGCTTTAGTGTAGTTTAGTACAGTTCAGAGGTTAACAGGGAAAACATCTCCAGACACTTCACCTCCAAATCATAATCATGCAACAACCCTTTGGCTGTGCTGACAAGTATGTATATGAAGAAGAAGAGTCAGGAAAGTAATTTACACAGTCCTACGCATCAGTTAGTGCAGTTTTACAGCTGGAAATGAGAGGGAGGAGGCAGTATCATGAGCAGAGACAGATCACCTGTAAGCACTCCAGAGGCCTGAGTTTTGAATCCTGTTCCTACAGGTATTTTCAAGAACACTCAAAACAAAACCAGCAGCTCACAAATAGATCCTTTAGGCTGAAAGCCCATTTTCCAAGCAAAAACTGCAGTACCAGTTAAGACCAGGCACTTCCAGAGCAAGTGACCTGCAGCGTGAGCAAACACACCCTTCCGTTCCCAGGGAGCAGGCGTCCACCCAGCACCTGCGGGTGAGGTCATGCACGTACCTTGGAAATGAGCTCATCGTGGTTGGCAAGATGAGCCCTGCAGTGAATGCAGCTATAGGTCCTGTGGCACGAAGGCAGATATGCCTGGAAAGTCTTGGACCTTGTCATCTTCACCATTGGAGCCACTGAGTGCTGTGTGAACTCTGGGGTGGCCCAGGAGGCACTCCCGCAGGACGGGTCGCACGGGAAACACCGGAAGACACAGGTAAAGGCCGTGGTTTGGCAGGTGATGGGTGTGGGGCAGGCTCCACACGCTGGTGACCGCTTCAGAGGAAGAGATCTGGGCAGAGGGAATGGGGGACTTCACACAGACCTGCATGCAAAAAAACAGAGACGGAACACTCAGCTCACAAAGGTGGCAATGATCTCCTCACCCACAGGATGATCTAGGGTTAGATCGAGAGAGCAGGGAAGAATCGGAGCAGCCATGATGTCTGTGGATTAGATCAAGGCAGGCAGATTTGTATTCACAGCTCAGCCACTGACTTGCTGATTGTCCTCACATCTTCCTGCTTCTGTTGTCTACCATCTTCCTATCACTCCAATGCTTACAACCTCTATTCATTCTTCCAAGACTTAATCGATTTGGAAATGACTAGAGATGCACAGAGATGCCAAGATGACTTTCATCAAACCTAGTCTCCCAGACACCTCTGGGGAACTGCACATGTCAAGGTCCCACTCTGCACCACCCCTTGGAGAAGATGGGCTCTGTTAGCTAGAGAGAAAGTCAGGATCCTGCCAGCTGCTGTCCTGTCAACTCACTAATGTGACACTCTGGAAACCCATGGAAAAGCTGGAGCTGGACATGGGTTTTCTCAGCCACCAGGAAAGTACATGAGTCGCCAAACCAGTTCTTCTCTCCATTCTGCCCTAGTTTCCACATGGGAAACGAAGGATTACTTCATCACACTCTCCTTTTATGTCTCCCTGCAAGTTCTGAATGTAGAAGCTACTCTATAAAAACTGCACCCTAGTTTTGTTCTTTACTCAGAATACCTGACAGCAGTCAAATAAGGAGAAGCCTTTGATGACTATTCTTGATAGTGAGAGACAGTGAAAAATCCTATTCAGGATGGAAACACCTTTTTAACAATCTGACATCATCTCACAGAGCCTGCAAGGCAGTTCAAGTCTGGGTCTCTTTGGCAGGAATTAGTTTTTCAGATCCCACATCTATGAGCCTTACCAGCTACAAATGTTTCTTTTGAGGACAGAAGCAGCATAAAGGATAAAGGAGGCAGCTCCTCTCCCTCCCCGACACATGGCGTGTATGCATGCTCTAGAAATTAATTATGAATTCTGGCTGCTCCTCCCATGAGGATTTTCCCTTCCATAAAACATAAGACCCTGCTCAGTCCCTCAGTCTGCACTTTGTGTATCAAATACTTGAATACCATCCACACCCCACCCCCTAAAATAAGAAAACCAAGATGTAAAACCCCCACACCTGACCCACAATGGAAATTCCTGAAGTGAACAAACCAGCAAAGTACAAGAGCTTAAGAGCTGGTCTCTAAGATGGGATGAGTAACATGCCTGAAGCATAGCTGATAATCTTCCAGGTTAGAATAAAGCCAGCCCAGGTCACTATGCTACTAAAACAGCTCCCTGGCATTTGCGTGCTAAGCAGGTTCTGCTGCTGCCCAGTAGGATGCACCCTCCTAGGAAAGGCACCAGCCCCACACCTGGCTCAAGATATGCTGCAGAGAAGGGCTGGACTGGAGCTACTCTAAGCAAATACATCCCTCTGCCTTGCTAAAAGGGAAACTGTCAAAGCAGCTCAACAGAAATCAGAAAGTCTATCAGGGAACTGAAAGCAGGGCCCAAGAAAATTGTTACAGAATTCATAAGCATCCGATTTAGGCAATCTCATGACCATTTAGGCAATCTCATGACCAGTGTTAGCATTGGTTACAAGTATCAAGCCATGACAAAACTGTCCAAGTCATACTTGAAAACAACAAAAATCAGACTGTGAATCCATTACTGCTGTTTGCTGGAAAGCCTCATGTATGACCACCATGAGACAGCAAGATCTGCAAAAACACCTCATCGCTTATGTACTGAAGTGCCATTTACAGAACCTCATCTTCAACACTTCTGCTCCTAAGCTGTCTTGTCATTGTTGAAAAAGAAGATTCAAGGTATCCAAGTTGCTTCAGTGTTTCTGAAAGCATCACCCACTGAACCTGCTGCCAGCTGGACAACCCTCGTGACCACCGTGAGACAGCAAGATCTGCAAAAACACCTCATCGCTTATGTACTGAAGTGCCATTTACAGAACCTCATCTTCAACACTTCTGCTCCTAAGCTGTCTTGTCATTGTTGAAAAAGAAGATTCAAGGTATCCAAGTTGCTTCAGTGTTTCTGAAAGCATCACCCACTGAACCTGCTGCCAGCTGGACAACCCTCAAAAGCTAGGCATGTCATCTGCAAGCCTTCCAGTAACCAGTTCCTACCAGCACTATACTGGAGGGTTGTCATCGGCCTACATGGGCATCATTTGGAGCAGCCAGCTTCACTGCATTATGACCATGCACAGTGCTCAATAGGAGGCAGACACCAGTAAGACAACAGGATATCATTTTCCCCGATCTCTGAAATATTTTTCTTCTGCTTTCCAGAAGGCTCCCTTACAGACACATGGGGGAAAAAAGAGAGTCTTACTCATCCAGCAAACTGCTGATAAAGCATATCTATCATGATCAAAATAGTTAGCAACTTACATAGTGCTTTTCATCCTTAAAGCTCTTCACAAACACTAACTAATCAGATTAACTTTTTCCAATTAAAGTTACAGTGAGAGCTTTGGAAGACCCATCCTGACACAGAAGGGCTCACTTCCCAGCTGGTTAGAAACTAGACCTCCTCTTGTTCAGTCAAAAGGGGTCTTGCCTGCAATTTATCTGGTCAACCCATAGCTAAGCAGACTGCCTGTGCACTGTTAGGTACATAGCTGTGCCTCTGGATTTCAACATGTCTTTTACACTGATCAGAGAAGTAAGGGAAAGAACTTTCACCTGTACCCTGTCCCAGTTCTCCACGTGCACCATGATTTTGTCAAATCTGAGTTAGTTTTGCATTAGACAGTAATGAGGAGAGGAGCACTTCAAGGACTGAACCCTAAGTTTGCAACTGGGCAGAAGCAAGATGCAAACCAAAGCAGAATCCTTCCTTATTTTCTGCTGACTATATATGCATATAGTCAGCAGAAAATGGTTTTACGTATATAAGTAAAAGCAATGCATCCCTGCCTTCCTGAACTAACCAAGTGCCAACCTTTACAGTCACAAGACAACAGAACCATCCCCAAACTTCAAGCCCCTGATTCAGTACCATGCACTGTATCCCAGCTGTAACAGATCTCAGAACCTGAAATTTGAGAGACATGTGCCTTGTCCTCCAAGTACATGGAAGCAAGAGACTAAGTGTGCTCTTTCTGCAGCTAAACACAATTGGATTCCAAGGCAAAGCACCAACCCTGTCTGAAAGAAATAGATTACATTGGACAGACCATCTGGAGGAAAGGAAGGGCTTGCAATCACTTTACCCAATTTCAGTTTAAACAGACTGTGTTTAAACCTTATATTTCATTGATTTGTAATGAAATGGTGCAATCTCCTCTCTCTCTTCTTCAGCACAGACAGGTAAATACACCAACCACCAGTTTTACCACTTCTCTTCTATGCTGTAACGCCAAACCATTTCTCTTCTGATCAGCTGCCTAACACCAGAGCACAAAAGCTGGAGAATGAAGTCCACAGGCATCCTCAAAGCCAAATGGAGATAGAGATTATACCCAACCAGAATAATATAAACAGTAACACCTGAATTTGTTGTTTGCTGACTGCTCTGTCCAGGCCTCCTAAGCATCAGCGCTCTAGAAAAGTGAGTAAACAGGAAACACTACGACTGCATTTATCTAACAGAGAAACAAACGCTAACACAAATCATCTGCTGCACACAGGTTTCTGCAAAAGTATTTAATGAGCATTCATTTATTTGACCTTGTAACACATTTAATGTCAGCAAAAGGATCTGACCTTTTAGAAGCGGACAAAAAAATAGCCAGGTGATACGATACTAGAGCACAGAGCAAGATCCATTGCAACTCTTTTTCTCAGTACTGTGCTGAGAAGGCAAACCAAACTGATCTCTTTGCTTAAGGCAAGAGAGAGAATAGAGATTTGTGAGTTAAGATCTTGGAAGAAACTGCTTTGCAGAAAACCAGCTAAGCTCATCCATGGTAGCTGTATTTTATAAAGGCACTACCTTCACACAGCATTCATCCCACCAGTTTATCTGTGTGCTATCTACCAAGATCTCCACCCTCATCTTAGCAAGGGAGAGGAGGGAAAAACAATAGGAAATGCATTCTTACATCATGTAAGCACAGCTAGAAGCTTGTAAGGACCCATTTCTGTCTTGAGTATCATCTCAAATTGTATTCAATGGGATCCATGGCTCTCAGAAAACCCCAATCTCCTGCCCTTTTTTTTTCCCCCTGTCCTAGTGGCAAACACCTTTGAATTAAAATTTATTTAAAGGACAGCTGTGCATTCATTCTACTGCAGAACAAAGGCATGTGGATGATTTTAGGCTGTGCCTCTGGTTTTTCAGAACCAGTTCATCAGCCTCACTGACAGTGGGCATTAGTGGAGTCATTCCATTCACTTAAAAATAAAAAAATGCTTTGATTACTTTATCATCATGCCCAATACTGTTAGAGATGAGTATCTGTCACCAGCAACATAATCCAGTATTCTTTCATCATTCTTCAAGAGAAGTTTATCTCTGGGGTGGACACACTCAAGTTGATGGAACAGAAACCTGTGTGCATGAATTAGCCCACAAGAAGTCAGAAAACTGGTTTAAACAAAAGGAAAAAATTCTAGGGAAAAGATCAATGTCATTTATTGTGGTTATCAGTGTCAGAATCAGCTGAATGCACCGCTTGCACGCACTGTGTATGTTAGGGCAGCCCTGCTTAATCCTGTTAAGATTTAAGCAGATGCCAGCACCATGAAGGAAAAAAACCAGGACACACATTCTGCTGTTCAGACAATTTTTTGGTTCAGTATTTAACCTCCGCCTGTCCAACAGCCACTTTTCACACAAAGATGTCAGCAATTCAGGAAACAAAAAAGGAGAAATGTTAAGTCTGTGCCAAACGCTTGCTAGACAAGGCTACTGCGTGTACAAGTCCATATGCCACAATGGCAGAGAACAAAAACGATCCCACACAAGTCTCATTTTGCATAAAACCCATGTGCAAAGCAGCTCAGATGCAGATGCTCCTGTTCATTCTGGCAGGACAAACAACAGGTTTGTTGGGTCTGAGGGTTTGTTTTATGGATTATTTGATTTTTAAAATAAACTACAGTCCGTTAAATACTTACTAGAACACTGCAAATGCTATAGAAATCTGCCTACAGTAGCTCTGGAAAAAATCCACCCATTTGGAAACCCAACCTTTCTTCTTTGGCATCTCTTCTCATTAATATGGAAGAGCCCAGAGATGTACTTATGCTGAGTGCAATGAAAGCACAAGAGGAATTGGATTTGGAGAGTTTTCTGGTTTTACAAGGTCAAACACTGTAGCAGCCTGTGCTGCTCCAGGGTCTGAGCATGATTCTAAGAAAACGCTTGAGGTAAGCACACTTACCAGAGTTTTCTTGACATAGAAACTGCCTTAATGTTGCATAATGCACTGCAGTTTTGAAGAGGAAGGCTAGTCTTTAAGGTGATACACTGAAATTGGCAGTCTGGGTTTATTGTATATAGAACCCCCAGAGACACCCAGCACAGCTAAAGAGTTTTCATACTCTGATGGTGGAGGACTGCAACAAAATCTCCTGGCTTGGGGCAGTTCTGGAGATATTATCATGCAGGACTGCAACAGCTTTGGAAAAGATGAAGCCAGATCATCTGAATGCAGGAAGATAGGATGTACCTCATGAAAGGCCCTGCAGGAAAGGATGACCACTCTGAATTTAAACACAGAACACGAGGGAAGGCCAAGAAAGAAGTTTAAATAGCATATGGGTGTACACAATGTACCTTTACTCCTGCAGTATCAAGTGTCTGAAATGCACCAACTTGAAACACTTGATGACACTGCATGCAGCTAAGCAGTACTAGCACGACTACCAAAAGTCACTACTGATACATGAACCCCAAGTGTCCTTCTCTAATGCCTGTGCTCCTTCAGTTCATTCTCTAAACCTTGCAACACCCTGGAGACAGGAAAATAACAAGAGAAATGGTGGAAGATGGCCATCAGGAATCCTCTGCATTTACTTTTTTTAGATACATGGACACCATTGCAACACAAATAGTAGTATGGAGCAGGATCCTTGCTTAGGGAATTCAACTAGAAATACATGTAATCCCTGTATGCCTCTGGGTATCTCCTAGGAAGTCACTTTGTTTCTGCAGGCCCTAGTTCTTTCTTCTCCACACTAGACAGTACTCTTCACCACTAGGAAGCCTTTGTGATTCTGGGAAAAGGAGATGATGGGCGGACGGACGGATGGATGGATGCAAAAAGGTGATGGCAAACAGTGCTGCAGACACTGCAGGCAGGTAACCACTAGAGGGCATCAAAAAGAGATGAAGCAAGAAGCAGTTAACAACTACCTGGTCATAGTGAATCAGGCAGGACGCCAACCACGCTGCACCTGCCGTGCTCCACATACCACAGCAGCCCGTCAGCAGACACGTCAGAGGTATCGCTCTGCTGAAGAGCTATCAGTACTAAACCTCTCAAAAGTGTCAGAGCAATTATATTAATTGCAGTTTAAAGGTTGGGGTTTCTGGGGGGGTTGTTTGGGGTTTTTTTCCTTTTGTACAAGCTGGCAGCATGTCAGTCTGTGGGCTGTCACAACCCTCCTCATCAAAAAATACTCCACACCCCCCTACAACCAGCTTCCTGGTCTCTCACTGATGGAGAGGCTTTCTGTGAAGGTGACATGGAAGGTACATTAAAATGAATCGAAACTTCAAAGGAACAAACAGCAAACCTTTAAACTTTTAAAACAGAACATTCTAAGTCTGTCTAGCTTTGTCACTTTACACACTAGCAATCCATAACTTATTAAAAACAGTAATTTTTAAAAGTCTTCTTTTTAATAGTAAAAATGTTCTTTACACAGTTGCATTACCTTCTGACAATTTGGATATTAAATCAAGTTTAGAAGTTTTCCCACACCAGTGCATTTTCAGGTTCTCAAGTGCAACAGTGTGGTGAGAAGCAATTCCAGAGGACTCTTGCGTTCAAAGCAAAAGCTTTCCTGCATTGAACCACAGTGCACAACTGACTGGAAAGCAAAGTAATAGCTTAAAGTAACTCAGCTTAGATGGTGCAGAGGTGCTTCTGTCCTGGCTGCAGGCTACCGAGACCAGATGACCACGAGAATATCTACAGATCTAAGGCTGGACTCAGACCATTCAGTGTCAGGATTGTGAACTCATCTCTCCCCACCATTCAGAACAAGCACACTGTTCTGAACAATCCACTGGACACACCACAGACACCACTGGGATGCAGGGAAGGGAAATGATTATGGAAATTTTAATCGAATTCTTCCCATTACAATTTCATCTCAAAACGCTCAGGACAGCTAGGATAGATGTCATCTCACAGGGCTAGCTTCAAAATCTGTTAACTTTCCTGGGCCTGTCTCCAAAATGACATGAACATGGATCGCAAGATTCAGCCTCTGCCAAGGAATGACTGACACCTCTGGCTGAATTCTCTTCCCACTTTCCTCCGAGTTGCCTGGCAGCAGTATCTTTGCAATGCAGAAGAGCCTGCACTGCTGATAACAAGCAGCACACAAGCATTATAGCTACAAGCTGCCCACCTTTGCTTTGCAGGTACAGTCCATCACAGCTAAATTCAATAACCAGTTACCAGAGATGCCAGCATGTGTTACCAAAGGCAGGAGGAAACATACATGCAGAAAAGCATCACAGTTTGCCAGGACAAATTTGGAACAAGCCAGTACTTAGTTTTGCTCCTACCAACAAATCCCACTTGTGGCACAAATAAACAAAAACTGCAAGCTGAACTAATTTAAAACACAAATGACTTCATTTCCTCCTTCACAATTTGCAAAAATTCATGCCAGCATCTCCCACAACAGGGTAACAGCCCCTCATCTGCACTGGCCAAGTAAATATGATGCACTTGAGTGAGGTAACAGCAATGGTTTTAGCACGCCAAGATGTAGGTTTTCAATTCATACTCATCGTCCTGCTGAGGAAAGTTACACGTTCAATGGGATGGTCACATTTGGAGCCACAGATCAAAGACATCACACTTTGCCAGTAAGACACATATAAAGCGTTCTACAAAATGAAAGACCACCCTGCCTTGCTATTGTAGTACCAACCTGAACTACAGACATCATGGAAAAGCTCTTCCCATCCAACTGACCAATCACTGACAAAACGGAAACACTTCCCAACTTCTCTTCCTCATTTGATTTAACTGTAGAACAGTCTAGCTATCCAAATCATCTCTTACCACATTTATTTTGTGCTCCTTATATTGCTCTATTTTCTTCCTTTTTGGCAAGTGTAGGCATGAGTAGGATTCAATTAATCTGGTCTGCTGGATGGATCATCTGTTTCCCTGATAAAGGCTGGGTACTGACAGGGAACACAGAACATTTATCTACTGTGAGCATCCTTCCAATATCCTCAAAGTCATCTGTAGTTGAAAGAAGGATCTGCCATAGTTGCCTGTCATAACTTACTATTTGTGAGCTTGCAAATCCTGCATGTTTTTATCTGCTCACAAAAACCATCTGCTCAGAGAGTTCTTTCCAGGAGCATCTCTTAACTAGCCTTGCACTGCCCAGAGCCCATCTGGCATGGGAGAGACAGTGACTTTATCTTGTGTTCTGATACATGTCTCTTTTCCAAGTAAAGCCAAGGGTAAGATGCTGGATTCTGGTCTATCCCTGCCAGTAACACTTTTTATGCAACAGTTACTATATTAATGAGGTACGTACTTTCCATGGCAGTTCAGTCATCATCCTTCTAGCTTTCACTTAGCAAACCATATGTCAAGGGGGCAAAGTCAGGTGAAGATTTATAACTTGAATCATCACATGACAGATACTTTATAACTGAATCTAGTTTAAGATGCTCATGTCAGCTGTTACCTTGCCAGTTATTAGTTCCTCCTGGATATCCTCACTACCATGTTACTGCCAAGGTATGTGAGCTGACTCGCCTCTTGCAGTTCCGTGCCTACTGACGCATGCTTGAGCTGGGAGTTCCTGGGATTCTCATTCAGATCCCCCCCTCCAGCTAATGATTAACTCAATCTTTTTTTTTTTTTCTTGGTGATGCTGGACAATCTGTTTTTAATAACATACTGCTCAAGCCATCCTTTAGCAATATTTCATCAGTGAAACTTCAATCTTCCACAGTTCTGCGGCTGAGCTATGCAATGCCTAGGTCACACCACACCACATTTTTGTCCTCGTAATGAAGTCACTGCCAATGTGAAACAGGAGAAGTGAGAGTGCAGCTTTGACACCACTCTGCCTTCCGCCTCAGTGGATCTGAAGTTCTCTGAAGGGCAAATTCAAAGCATCCTTAGCTTTTGAAACTTTGCTTGACTTTTTTTAGTTCTGCACAAGTCACAACAGCAGTAAAAAGAGTCAAAAAGCTGCATATTTTCCTAAGTCAGCAAAACATCACACCTTTTAACAGGCTAAACCAACACCTGAACAGGAGTAGAAGAACCCATCTCCAGTTGGATGTGTAAGCCCGCACACAGGCTGGAAGGCAGCTCTTATGGGTTGCACGCCACTAACTTCCACTGACTCACACTGCCTGGCACTATCAATTGTTAAAGCAAGAGTGAAGCAGGGATAATAGCTATTTACTAAAAACAGAGGAGTGTGATTAGCTTTAATTAGCATTGTCAAGTGACTTGAGATTGTCAGGTACAAGATGTGGGCGAACTAAGTCTCATTAATTATGTAACTTCCTGCAGCCTTAAGTGGCTTGGCCAGTCCAGTGACGCTTCCGGAGACAAAGTTACTCCCAACATCCAACACATCCCGGATCAGCGGGTGAAAACACCCTCAGATAGGCCTGGCAGATGTGGCTATCGAGTAGAGGGTCACAAAGCCAGAACAGAACAATCAGCTTATGTACAGCAACTACCTGCCCTGACAAACAAGGAACACAAAGGCAAATAAGACGTGGCAAAAAGTGGACTCAGAGAGAGAAGTGAATGACAAACTTTGATAAGGATGAAGAGCAGGGACTGATGAGGGCAACAGAGACCAGGATTTAAGGCCTAGGACCCAGCACAACTGAGCAGCAGCCCACCTGGAAAACTTCTCCCCAGATAAGACAAACTATAAACTGACTATTTTGGGAAGAAGAGATCCAGATCCTCAGTCAGCATCTCAGCACCAACAGACATGCTGATTTACCAGCTAAAGGTCTGTTCTGAAGAACATAAAAGAAAAATCCTTGAGTCAGAATAGTCCATCTCTTCTATGGAGTCACCTTGGCTTATGGAAGGAAAAGGAAACTTGTCTTTAGTTACTGTGATTAGATGCAGAAGACAAGACCTCTGAACTAACAAACACAGATGAGGGAACATCCTGAAGGACCAACAACATAGGCCTCTGCAAAGGAGGAGAGAAAAGGAAACTTTGTATTTATGGTTTGAAAGCAATAAATACGCAGTGCTACATCATTCTGCCCTGAACATCACTAATCAGCTTCAAAGCAGGAAAGAGAACTGTTGTTTCCCTTTCTCCATTCCAGATTCCACTTTGTGATCCCTTCCGAAGCCCACTGCTCTAGCACTTCATAGCTTAAGTTCAAGCAAGCAAAGGTCTGCCAGTTAATGACCAATGCCCAGTGAAAGCCCAGTTTTACTGGTGTTTCTTTAAGAGGCTTCCATACACATGGCCAAAGGCAAGGCTGTGATGCAAGAACAAGAAATAAATGGGTTTTTCACTCCTCTGCAATCCTTGCAGTGCTCATGTAGTACCACACTAGATCAAGGAGCTCCTGCTTTCTAAACTGCCAGCCAGGACCTACACCAGAGTGACCAGTTCCTTAATTAAATTCTCTCTCAGCAACACGTATTCAATCCATGAGTCAAGGAGCCTTTGAGGGAATGTGGATTTACAGGTAGTGGTGCTGTCTTCTTCAGTACAAGCCTGGCTCAGCTACCCACACCAAACAGCAAAGAAAGGAAATCACTTATTCAAAATCTGTGGATCCAGAGGACACAGGGGAGTTCAATGACCAGCACAGTTTTGCCAGTTATTCCATGAAAGACACACCTGTAAAGGAAGCTGGAAAAAAAAAAAGAAAAACCCAAGCACTTGACATCTTTGTCAGATGAAAGCATTTCATCTCCATGAAAGCATGTCCTCTCTACAGCATTTCCAGCTTTAGCTTCAAAGCTTAAGGCTCATGTTTAAATGGTATTTCAGCAAGAAACAAGAATTAGAGATGCAGTGGGAAAAGGAGAACATTTTAATTCTCTATTCAAGCACTGCCGTTAGACAGCAGACAATGTTTACAAGAAACCAGAGGTGTGGATCCCAACACGATGAGATCTTAAGATCAGTGGGAGTGCTCAGCAAGAATGAAGTCACAAAATACCTCCTCTCCAGGCAGAATCCTCTCATGGACTGAAGTCGAGCTCCCTCCATATCTGCTTGTTTACAACCACCTAACTCAGCAAAGGCTGCTCTGCGCTACCCAGCAGAAGCTTTAAGTAACTGTAAATGCATTAGCAGAAAATATTTATCTGGAGCATGTAGCAGCCCTAAGGAAGGCCATGTCAGGAAAGCAGGTGTACTGTCCTGCCCCTTGCTTAAGTGCTGTCTGCAAGCTAAAAACACTAGCTGGATGGGCCTTCCTCTTCCTGTATTTTAAGACAGACGCCAGAAAAAAGTGGGGACAGATTCACTCCAGGGCAAAGTGGGCAGGATTAAACTTCTTTTCCTACACCCTTAAAATCACATTTTAAACTGGAACATTTCAAATTCTTTTGGCTTCAAAAATCAGCATTAAAATCTGAAGCTCACTCCATGGCTACCTCTGTCATCTCAAACTTCTCTGGCTTTCCTGTGTAAAACCTAGAAGTTTCTATGGAGAAGCACAAGACAAAGGACCCTTGACATTTCACCTTGAGGCCCTGGACCTCAGCTCAATCCTTCACAGAAAAGAAAGCTGCTGCACCCTTAACCAGAGGCTGCACCAACAACACAGACTAGTAGAATTACTCCTTCTCCCTGATGGCGACCGGTTTCAATGCACCACATGCAGAAAGTGCCTGCCTTTAACGTCAAGCATTGCGTAGGGCTGAGGATGCCTTCTCCACAGCTGACCCAGGTGCTCTGTAATCTCTCTTTTGCCACACCAGGCATGATGTCACCCGGGTAGCTCAGCCTGCAGCTGGGAAAGGCCTGGTCTCCAGGGACTCCAGCAGCAGTGCTCGTAAAAATAAATAGAGCATGGCAGGGCGCTTGTCCCTGGTAACAGCCCTTTGGGCCGTGCTGGCAGCAGCTCAGGAGGTGCCCCCAGAGCGCAGGTAAGATGCCGTGTCTCTCCCTGGAGTCACAAGCCTAAGCCTCACGCACACCTTTGTGCCAGGCGCAGATCTCATCTAGGGTTTCGGGCTTTTATTATGCATTTACTCGCTACAGGGAAATGGTTCGTTAGGAAGGACCATCCCTGCTGCTCCTCCTCCTCCGACGGCTACCTGTCACGCCGGCCACCCCCA